>NW_019416616.1:166532-226631 GCF_000390285.2 Anoplophora glabripennis | reverse complement strand
AATAGCTTCCTAATAAAAAATAGAACAAATAATTTTCAAACTTTTTTCTCATAAATTCAATGACATATATATAGAGATATATAGTCATTGAAGTCATGACAGTTAACGGATGGTATTAATATATCGGAATACCGAAGTCGAAATTGTATAAGTAGTGACATCTATTAAAGAAAAGCCAAACGACGAAAACAAAGATGACCACCGGTCGCTAAATTACAAGTGGAAGTGGTTCTTATTTATGGAAGGGCGAAACGGGCGGTGACTATGAGACGCCTTCGTTATAGCCATCCTTCTCTATCGCACGGATTTCTATGACCTACTTTATCGCTCTCACGTAAGGGTCGATGAACCATGGGGACTTTCCGACCCTGTATACATGTATTTGTATTTATAGTTTACAATATTTTGATTTATTTACTGATACTGCAGTCAAGATTGTCATGGAACCGCTACGTGGATATGTTTTCCGCTGTAAAAACTAAATAAATACGTAATTTCTCTATGAAGCAAAACAATCTTAATATAAAAGGTGTGTTATAATATCTTTATCCTTTTATACACTTTGAATACTTATTCAATCCAATTTTTTTTAATATTTTGTTACGCACCTACTAACTTCGTCCAATATATTCTACTTGCGGTGTTACAAGTTATTGGATCTTCCTTTGCTTGATTTATCATTCAGAATCCGCCACAGGAAGAATTTTATTGAGGTCAAATTGGTCTTGCCAATTATAAAATTATTCCTTCGTAAAATACATTTATTTAAAAAACCTGCTTTGTCTAGAATATAGTGAGTATTTTATAAAAAACACTTGATATCATTTATTCACAATAAAGTATTTAAAGGTATGTTTAGTAATTTAATAACATACCATAAATATGCACTGGTTTTACCTTGATAATCTTGGTGTTATTTCTTTGTGGAGGGTCAGTAAATAAATCAAAATATGGTACAAACTATTAAGTTCAATTTCGGATGATCATCGGATGTAATTAGTTTTCATTGTGAAAATTATTGGAGAACTAATGTTTAATTGATGTCATTTATTTGTCCATACTCTTGTTAACTGTATTATCTTTATGAAAGGGTAGTGTGCCTGTGGTGTGTGTATTAATGATTGCGAATGGACATCCCAAAATATCCCATCAGTAGAGTAACAAAGAATTAGTGGACATGGTAGTAACATATTAGAACGTTGATAAAAATGGGTTAGCTCCGTACAGAGATTTCCTATGCAAGCACCTACACTTGTAAACAAAAGTAGAGCTATCGATGAAGTCAGCGGTTCCAAAAAAGGTTTTTTCTTAACAATGTGATACGTCAGTCAAGAAAGTAAAATTTTTTTTTGTAAAAAAAAGTAAAATATTGTAAACGTTATTAATACTTCTTTCAAATATCAATTAAATTTTTTGGTAATTATTATAAATTTTTTGCATTGAAAAAGATAAATTCAAAAATATATATTGATTAACATAATTTAGTTTTACATTTTTATTGGTCTACCTACTTGGAATTTACGAAACACTATCTCTTTTCATTTTATTGTTTAACAATTTATGCATATATTATTTGTATATTCCATACAAATGGAACGGCAATATAATTATTTATCATTACTTAACTCCCTTCATAATCTGCATTGAATGCCGTACAGGAATTGTTAATTATTGAGTATAGTAAAATTGAGATCTTAAATTATTTTATTCTTAATTTAAATTCTTAAATTCTTAATTCTTAAATTTTTTATAGCATTCGATGAATGTACGGCGATATAATTTTTATTATCATTTGATGGTGTTAATGTTATGGGGTAAATGCCGTACAGGAATATATAATTTCATAATGTAGTGAAAATACCTTGGAAAATCCTACTAATTATGGAAAACCCTGAAATTAAAAATAGACGGCATCCACAATTTTGTTAATATTAATCCTTGAATAATTTAAAACAGTAATAAAATTGAAAATATATAGTACTATAGTAGCTGTCAAATGATAAACAATTTTTTTATTCACGGCCAATTCTTTTTTTCTGGTGCCAATAATTTTGTACGGCACTTTTGTATGAAGACTATAAAGTGGAATACCTTGCCTCCGAAATTTATGTCGTTCAGGAAATAATGATTTTTACCCAAAGAAAAATGGCGTTAACTTCAGAGCATTCACAATTATGTAATAATTTTTTTTTAGCCAAATATTTTGTACAGCAGTTATATTTTTCTTTACTTTAGAGCATAAGTAAAACTCTGAAATCGGTGCCGTACATTTCTCAATAATTTTTTGGAATATGGGTTGAAATGAGAAAATTTGCATTAGGGTAAAAGCTCTTAGAGCCAGTGCATAGTAAAATATAACTTTCAAATAAATATCTTTATTTAAAATCAGGCACGACATACAGTTTTCTATAATTTTTACATTAGTGGAAATATTTGGAAAATGAAAATTTTTTATTCTTTCCAGAACCGTTAATTTTGTGCGGCATAAGGTTTTTGTCTTATTTTTCTAATATCTGTCTTGGGTCGAAATGCCGTCAATTTTTATTTAATTAATTTATCCGGCCCAAAATTGGAAAGTTTGATTTTCCGCTGACAGCCCATGGGCCACGGAGAATTGATGGCATAGTGCTCAAATGTTTTCTTTTAGGTTGCAGTCATAGACTCTTACGGTGCCTAAAATGATTAGAAAAATTTTCCTATCCAGCTCAGTCTATATTTCATCTACTATTGCCCAATGTAACAAAATTTAAGGTTGCAAGTATTAGTTTTACGTGACATTAAGAAAAAAAATAATTAAGGTATTTTTTAATATAGGCTTTCTTAGAATTTATCGTGATTTAAATATAGGATTCTGATTTCAAGAAAACAGAGAAAAGCAAAATAACTATAATTACAACTTTTCTCCCTTCATTTTTTTTGTTATAATTATTTATTGCCGATTCTCTCCGCGATATGATACGTTTTAAACATTTACGTAACGAGAAATATGTACGATACTGTAATAAAACGTATCATTAGCATACCGTTTCCATGGATGGCGGTAACCAAAAATAGCTACAAAGAATAGGCCTCCCAAAGGTAAGGTTATCCGTAAAAATTGAGACATAAATCTCAGAAAGCTATAATTTGAAATTGAAAATAAGATCTTCGATTAGCAATTGCGTCATTATTTCATTAAATTTAAATAGCCCGTCTCATTTCGGGTACAGTCTATTCACTAATGACAGGTTACATGTATAATAAATTATTGAAGGTTTTAATTAAAATAATATTACTCGGAATATAAATATTCGGTATAAATAAATGTCACTTTTGGAGACAATTTAAATTTTGGTGAAACTTCGTTATATGCTTGACGAACGGTACGGCTCATCTGTACCAACTTTCTAATAGAAAAAATGTCCTTATATCGACGTGATATATATTTAATTTATGTAATTATTTTAGCCCGTACTCAAAATATTTAAAAGGTGAAACCAGTTTCTAATCAAGATTCGGGTAATAAAGTATTAGCTATATACATTTACAGTAGGTAGATACCTGAAATTACGTCAGTTCGTCGACTCTTATAGCCGTGTAACAGGTGGCTGAAAAAAGTCTTGTTAATTCTTTATTATCGAGAAGCAATTTTTTACTATGTATGATATTGATGTTTGAAAGATAATCATGATTCTGTGATTTAATAAAAGCGTATTACAAAAATTATATCATAGAAACAAGTAATTAACTCAAGAATAAGAAGAAAATAAGGCACTTATATAATTTCATATACTTTATATGTGTTTGAATTTTGCCAGACCTGGTAGATCATTCACTCAAACTATTTTAACAGTTTTTCTTTTTTTCTAATATAATCACTATCTTCGTATCCTGCACATCAGACATAACCTAGATAATTAATATTTCTGTGCTTCGAAGTCATTCAGGTCAGTTACGAATTAAATTCCAATTTGAAAATCTAATTCCATTCAATTCTTTCAGTAATTGTTTAATTGGAAATGCAATCCTGAATTATTGTGTTAATTTTACAGGTGTTCACATTACTCCCAATCGAATCCTTTAATTAAAATACCTATAACTGCATAATCTAATTTTGGTTAATCTTCAGTTCTACCTTGATGAGTTTTTTGTATCCTATTAATTTTAGTTCCTTAAATTTATAGATTTACTATATTTTCTGTTGACTTGAGCTCCATTCAGGAAGCCTCATTTGTGAATATTTGTTTTCTTCATTCACGTTTTTCCATTTATATTTGTTTTACAAAAATTGCGTCTTACTTTATGATGATTGTGAAGGTATGGTGATAAAAGATTTCAGTTAAATGTTTTTGGCTCTTTAAATATATCTCTTTGTGGTACATTCGTATCATAATATTTCGTCCGCAAACTCTTCATTAAATGTTGATATTTTAATTCTATTTCGCAAGTGACAAAAAGACACTTTACTTGATTGAGAGAGACTTTTTGTTCTGAAACAGAAAAGTCTTTTTGTTACTGCTGTTACTTATTAATTTAATAAAAAAAAAACTTAAAAAACATGACTATTTATTTTTGAAAATTGAATTTTTCAGTGGCAACTTAAACTGATCATGTACCATGTTATTTTCTTTATTTTAAAATGTAAATTTATGTTCCTAATGGTACAGTGGATCAAGTCTATTCAAAACGAAGAGGCAAAGTAGTAATCTCTTAAAACCATATCTTTTTCTGAGGCTTCAGTTATAGTGCAAGAATTATTATTCGATTAATTATTATCAAGTATTGATGCTGATGCAGCAAAAGAATCAGAAACTTCATCACTTTCGAATAAGTCTATTTGAAACTTAGGTACCTACTATTTATTCTCAATCGTCTCAATTTTAGTATTCAATGTACATTTCCACCTCTAAAGTAGACTTCCAATATCTATGTCTTTTGATGGAGGTAAGTATCTGCCCTAGAATTAGCTAAGTAAGTCGTAATAACGAATTTATACAAGCCCTGTGAATGCCTAATATTAAAATAATCTAAAGAAGCATTATAATTAGAGAGACTAGAAGTCCTCATATAGACTAACAGGCATTACCTTCATAACACAAAATTGTTGTATAAATATTTCGATTTCAATTTCGTTAAAATCTTAGACACCTTTGGAGGGTATACAACCGATTTGCTTTTCAAGTAGAGCAACAGTTTTAAGAATCTTTTATATATTAATATTTTCTTTAACGTTAAATATACCTAACATATAGTAAATTGACCATAATATTGGGGATTTCAGCTTCACTTTCACTACATTGTATTATAAAATAGTAATAATAACCCTATAACATATTTTCAGGTATTTTCTTAATTTTCTGTTCAGAACACCACCAGCGATAAGCTATATTGTCTGTACTTAAATATTAATATGTATTTTAAAGCTATATTTTTTTAATACTCTCATAATTTCCCAAGACGACATGTATAATAAATATGACGACCAGAAACAAGTAATTATCAATGATGACAGTGGCGGCTCTTGAATTCCATACCAGGGAGAGCGGAAAAATTTAGGTAGGTAGTATTGAAAAAAAAAATCAAATATAATTGTGTAGTTTTATTTTAAATACTATTGAAATATAGTGAAAATATGCTCAACATGATTTTTTATAGTAAATGCCCATTCTTCTGCTTTTGCTCGAAATAAAATTTTCGATTACTGTTTCATTAAGTTCTGTATTTCTCGCATCATAGATATTTGCGAGTGCTACAATCATGAACGAATTTCGCTCACCCGATAATTTTAAGTAAATCAAGCGCGGCTGAGTGATCGAATGAAATATTTCTCGTCTTTGTCATACAATTAGAAATTATATTACACATGTACACGGATGTATAAGGTTACATTGTTGCCTTTCTTTGTCCGTTTGGGAATCCTTTGTGGGACATTCCAAATCTTAGATTTAGTACGTATGATGTTAACTGTATATCTGAAGAATTTACCATTAAAATAGTTCATTGTAGGTAAGTGTTTCGAAACCTTCGGATTTTCTCTAATTTAAATCTGTGGTGTGGGTATTGTGTTTTATAGGTACAGTCGAGCGTATATATATATTCTCAGACAGGTGTTTCATTATATTTTTACTTTACATACGAATGCAGCTTATATTTAAGAACTTGAATTACAGTTATCATTAGACTGATTGCTCCATGAATATATATGGATGCATGTTTATAAACTAACGCTATCAACTGCACTTTACTACCATAAAAGGAATATGCTCTATTAACGAAGGAAGAATAAATTTAGGAAAGGAAAAGTTGTGTGATTGGTATTTTCTAATTAAGGTCTTCATTCGATGTTTTAAACTTCAATTCACTTTTAAAGTGTATTTGTTAAGTAATCCCTAAAATATGCTTAACTACGGAAATAGTTTCTTAAATAGAAGAAACTTTGTACACTATTCCTTTATTTCTCTGGATCTTCCTTTAGTTTTACCTACGTCTTCTTTTATAAACCTAACACTTTTCCAGATTCTAAATCTATCTTGAGATAATGTTAAAAACTTATTATCCGTTGTTTGCAAGTATATTAGTAATGCAATTGATACTACTAAGTATGTCGTGTCCCAATTTGGTTAGTGCATCTCTATCAGTTCCGAAAATTCAATACTTGTGCATGTTTTTAGCCACGAAAATTGGATCATTCCAAATATTTCGAATTTTCACCACCAAGAACGGCGGTGACAACATTTTTAACACCAAAGTGATGTTTAGCATTGTATTAGCTATATCCTGTCCAAATTTGGTTGGTGCAACTCTCGCAGTTTGTAAAATTTAACACTTATGTATGTTTTCAGCCACGAAAATGGGATAATTAAAATATTGGAATTTTCACCACCAAGAATGGCGGTGACAACATTTTTAACACCAAGGCGATATATCTTCCTTTGTTTCTAGTAATATGATACAGAGCCTTCTTAAATGATTACAAGACACGTGACCAGTAATTTTGTTTGGAATTGTATTTGCTGCATGTTAACAGTTAAATCTCGATAAATTTAAAACAGTAAAATCAATGTTACATTAAAACATAACATTCTGTTTCACCGTCTATGATTGGTGTAGTTTTTCACGATATTCTATTCAACCAATCAACGATCGCACTGTCTCGAGCGTAGACGTAAGGGTCTGTCATTGTTCGTTGTAAACGATTTCAATATTTCAACTACCACTGTGTTTCACTTTGTATGAAGCTACCTTTAATCTCAATTATTATAAGTTGAGCTGTTTTGATACTTTGGTAATAAGTAACTACCTGTTAGGCGATTATCTTGCTGTCCAAATTTGATTTTAGTCATAGGCGTTCGGTTCTAAAACCAAGTAGGTGACAAAATAAATTGTGTTATCAATATTTTTATCTTAAACTTAGCAATATACTCTAATTCAACGTCATTTATATTTTACTCTACAGAATGTGTATTATTGTAATAATAAATCTTCTTAAATCTCTTTAATGCTATTTTCCCTTCGTTTAAGTGCGCTGTAACCTGTTACCTTAGAAAAATGTTATGTAAAAAAGCATATTCTTTCTATAAATGTTGCAACAATAAAGTAATAATGTATAGATTTTTTTTCTTAAAAATACTACGTCGTTTCTCTATTTATATACATATATCGATTTGTAAATTTACATTTTGAGTGAATTGCATAAGTATTGTAAAATTACATTGCTAATGTGACTACATACATACATGGAGTAATTTCACATTGCTTACTGTGGCGTCAAAATAACTAATATGTCACCGATACCCTGTATCTCCGCCACCAGAGCATGTTACTTTTAGGAAAAGTTCTCAGATTTTGGACAATGTTTACATAAATACATGTGCGCAATTTCAAATTATTTCACTTACTAGTTTTAAAATTTAAAAAAAATAAAAATATTTTTTTTTCATAATTTTTTGATAATTCCAGAACTACGTTCGTCTAATTTCTTTATTAATTACCAGACGCATAAAAACATTATGACTTAAAACTCATAGACACGCTACTTGGATCCATTTTAAATTCAAACCAAGCTGACCTGGAAGATAGGAGTAAAAAATAACAACAAAAAACCATTAAACTTCTAACCACCATATTAACAAATGACTTGTTTTATAGCCGACTATTAACAACATAAATAAAGCCGGCGGACTCAAACAGTATTCTTCGGCATAAATAATAGAAAAGGTATTACCTCACCGTCATTAAGCAAACGTATCGTTCCGAATTTTTAAGGAGAAATAAATAATTACCGACGTCGTTAATAACTAACTGTAACTAGAATCCAGTTTAGACAGTAACAGATATCGAAAGAGGAAATAAAAAATTTCCTCATTCGACTGCTCCGAGATGCTGTGAATTATTTAACAAGATACATTACGGTCTTCTGGTGTGGTATGCTCCGTGTCCAGAGTTCAACTAGAGTAAGAAATCGCAGGGGACTCACAAATCATTTCGAAAATAACGTTGTTATAAATCAGTTAAAAAAATTAACATAAATGTGAAGGAATAAATAATATTCTATAGTGAAGTATATATGGTTTATGTAGAACACGACTTTGCTACTATTAAGTATAGCATATATTTAAATGAGCTTTAATTTAAAAATGAGCTTTAGATTGAAATCGATAAAATGAATATCTTGTCTCCTACGTTTGGTTTAATGTTCATGATTTGTAACAATTATTATTGTACATTGAAACAGTTTCCTGAAAAAACTACTTTTTCAATGGTTTTAGTTCGCAAAACAATATGGTCAATAAGATAAGATTGAGATTCAAGTGAGAACAATCGAAAGACCAGATGCATATTTTCCCATTTACGGATCCATTTTGTGAACAAACTGAAGGAAACACGGGCACACTTTTATGCTGAGCCCTTGTCAACAAATACATAGATTCTATTGAGAAGAGATGTTATGTAAAGGACTTAACAGAGAATGGTTTTTGAACTCCGTTAACAGAACACATGTAGACATTAACTTCACCATGAAATTGGAAGAAAACTGTACAATTTGGCCCCTAGGAGTCTTCATTGAAAAAAAATCGATTGACACCCCAGAGCAGAGCAAAACGTTTGTAGATATGTTTCATTACTATATGACCCAGAAACAGGGCATCGACAACATCTTAATTCATCGAACACACATCATCTGTGAGTCTAAATAATAGAAGGAAGAACTATCGATGCGATAAGTTCTTAGAGAAAATATATATTTCAAACATGGAACAAACCGTCAGGAGAACACTTGGAGCACTATCATATAGATATTTGTGCCGATAAGAATGGAAGCCTCTTAGAAAAAAACAACATTGATACTACCTATAACATCTCAAACAAAATATAATTAAGTCTTTCCTAAGACTAGTTGCAAAAAGAGCGGTTGCAACTAGTCTATACATCATATCGTATGAATGTTGCAAAATATACATTGGACAAATGGGATGATAAGTTAGCGCAAGTTTAAAGAAACACAAATATTGTTACACAAAGTAAAACAGCGAAGTCATTAAATAGTTTTAGAGAGAGGATTTTGATCAAGACTACCGGGAAGAGATAGAAATACAGTTGAATAGAAATAACCTCAACCAAGACGAGCACTTTGGAGACTTTGGAAACTTCTTATACTTAAAACTAATGGACCAGTACATCACACGCTCTTTCTTCGGAAGAGAGCATTATGTCTTTAGATCAAGAAATCTAAGTTCACGATATGACAACTAACTCGTAAGTTACTCAAACTGAAAAAAAATTGAAGAAGGATAGGTCCAACAAGAATTAGATAGTGAAGTGAAGAGAGGGGAAAGCACAAGTAAAATGAAAAGATATGTGCTATTATTATATTTAAAATTGTCCCAACGAATTTGGATTATATCAGACAAACTGAACTATCTTAACAGACAAATTTTGACCAAAATATTGCGGTTTATCATCATAGCGATGAGATAATTCCTTGAGCATCCGTGCTGATGCGAAAAGCACGAATCATCCTAGACTTGATAGATGCTTCCAGCTTATCTGCAGCGTTCACCATTGAGTGACCTGTCAATTAATCAACGGGGGGTCACTTCAGCACCGAAAGCTCGAATATGCGTCGCCAGTCGCTATAATTTGATCACTCACCGCTTTAACGCACTACTAAAATAGTAGTTGCGGACTGAGCCACGTGCCCGACCACGTGGTTATTTCTGGAGCTCCCCATGCGCTCGGTAGTTGAGCTTCGCAGGACGAGCTGCACGAGAGAAATAAATTTAGATCCACTTGAATGTTGTTTCGATTACAATAATACGTATATTTCCTTCACATATAAATAAATATTTACAAGAAGTACTGAACATTTTTTGATGTTTTCCTTCCCTACGGTGTTCGGTAATTTTTCAAAAAATTACAAAATAATTACTATTTACTAATCTTGGCTCTAAAAAGATTTATTGCAAGGCATAGCTTTGAATAAGGTTAATACAGCTTTGGACAAAAAAGTTCGTTTTATAAAGGACAAAAGCCAACTGGAAATAACTGTTAAAGCGAACCGTAACGAGTAATGTAGTGTAAAAGCCAGATTTGCATAGTGTAGAGTAATAATGCATTGTCGAGGTAGTCGTGAAAATTTTTTTATTAGAAATAATGAATATAAGATTTTATAAAAAAAAACAAAAAAAATAAAATAAAAAGTATTTAAAATACCATCCTCAATTCTTTCTTGCAGTTCGGCCTGAGTATCCACTAGAATAATATAAACCTCTGACTTCAAAAAACTTCAAATGGTAAAATCTAGTGGATTTAAAACTGAAAAACAAGCATTTGTACCTCTGTCAATCCATTTTTGTGGAAAATGGTATAATTATCTTCCAACTATCCTTGCAAAATGAGATGGAGCTCCATCATGCATGAATGCCATGCCTTTGCGAGTTCCTAATGGTACATCTATCACTTGATAAAGGCGATTTCCTAAAAAATTCTGGTAGATGTTGCCGCTCAAAATTTTCTGGTAAAATATGATCTCCAATAAACTAGTTTCCTATTGTTGCATCATCAATTCTAAGATATACTGATATATATTAAGTTTTGTAAACGAGATTCAATATGGTGTACATATTTTTCTAGAGAATTTCCAGACTTCAGGAAAGGTTTCATGCTTCAACATCAGATTAAACATCGTGTGTAAAAGTTTACATAGTGTATTTATAAACTTGACTTACCATATATAATATACACATCAATGTATCCAAAATGGTGAAAAATAAATTGAAATAAAATGAAATGAAATGAAATGGTGGCACAAATCTCTTAACAAAACAGCTTTAATAAAATCAGCATTTTTTATAGCATTTCACACATCATATTCGGAAGCTTTCGTTACCTTGATAATGCTATTAGATTTTAAAGTAGTTGGAAGTGTGAAATTAAAAAAAAAATGAGCAAACGTATCATCTATTAATTGCGGGTCCTCTATATTCTAGATACTATATACTATGATAGGAGGAACATATCTCATGCTGTTTATTAAATTAACAAATGACTAAAACTTTTTAGGGCTAGTTTTTAACGAATTTCGGTGTCATTGAGAAAATTTCGGTATACTTTCTCATCATTTGTGACTATGATGCACTGTTTAAATCTTTGTTGTTTCAGTTTGCATTCTTGAATGATATCCTTGTATAGAAAACACGCAGTGCGTTATCTATATCTAGACAGGAAGTACATACAAATGTCTAATCAGTTGTAGACATTCAACAAGTAAATTAAATTATAATTAAACTTCTTTTTGTAACTTTATTAAACCATTGGGCGAAAATTAATTAAAAAAAGTATACCAAATTTTCTGTTAAGGATTATAAAATACCCATTGGGTGCAGTTGTTTCCGTTTCAGTATTATACCCGTATTACATTTGTGTTCTAGCTGTAATAGCAGGAATGCACCTCATTAGAGTTCGATAGCAGGAAAGTGTCCCCCGCCCCCCTCTTCAACAGGATTTATATTTAAATTTACACTGTAACGTGTTCTTTATGCGTGCCGATTACAGTTTTATAAATAATTCTGGGTATTACTTCATATTTTCTTGGATTATTTTCAATTTCGTGTACGAGGTGAACTTGCGCAAGTATTTTAGAAGTGGTAACAGTTTTATAATGTACTTGATTGGGCCACTTACTGGTGTGCAGAAGGGCAGAAAATATCTGGAATAAAATAAAGTTTGTTAAATTTTATGCTCTCTAGTCTTTTGATTATTTTGCAACTAAAAGTGGTAGGTATAAGTATGCCTAAGAAAAATTACAAATAAACATACACCAAATTATCCTGTGACTCTTTTTATTAATGCCTATGTATTTTAATATAGCGGAAGGACCATGACTAAATGATAAGTNATCCGAGAGAGTGTTCTTCTTTTTTCAATATCACCTCAAACAAGGCTGAAATGAATCAAAAACGAATTTCCAAAATTTCTGTTTTTTTTCAAATCTTTCGAAAACTAATCATGTTAGCCTTGATTTTTTAGAGGCATAATGTTGGTCCCCTGATTACGCAACTTTGACCCCATTTAAGTTGGTTTGTTTCTCTTACCGTTTCCGAGATCCCTGTAGTGAGAAGCGAATTTGTAACAGCCTGTATGTATAAATTTTCCTAACTATAACGATCTATCGATTTTTGTAAACGATATGTTAAAATCTAGAAAACGAAGCATTTTAGGATGCATGTCTATAGAAACATTTTGTTGATTTGTAACTTTGAATCCGGCATTCAAGTTTATCTCAGATTAGGTAATTATTACGTAGAATACCTACATTGTCATAAAATTTGTTCAACATAAATCTGAAATTATTTTTGTGTCATCGAAGCTAATTTTTGAAAAAAAAATTGTAATAACAGTAAATGTAGTTATCATAAAAGGAATGTGTGACTTTCTGAGATAAAATTTCAGCAACACATTTTAGGTAAAAACAAGTAAAATTTACTTTGATATTTTAGTCACATTATAAAATTTCAGAAAAGTTATGTCTTTTATAAAAAGATATATTTTGGAAATTAATTTAGTATCGTCGAATTTATTATAGGACATTATTTTCCCAAGGGACACTCCCGTAATCAATTAATACCCGAACAAGGACACTAAAATCACTTCGATCGAATCACCCCTGTGCCCAGCCATCGCGACTGAACATTTTTTACTGTTTGAAATTTTATGCACTCCTATACACATATACAGGCTGTTACAAATTCGCTTCTCACTACAGGGACCTCGGAAACGGTAAGGGGGACGAAGTAGTTTAAATCGGGGCAAAGTTGCGTATAAACATAGAAATCTAAATAAAAAATTTAGATAAATTTGGAACGAATACACTGAAAATGAATTTTTCGAGACAAAACGTCTGAATTTGGTTCGGGCTGAGGCAGTATGGTATTGGGGGTCATAAAGGCTTGCAAAAAATTTAATAAAATTTCTAGGGTCGTATTTAAAAAAATGAAGTTTATGATGGTCCTGGAGAGATGAAACGTTACATATAAAAATTGATTATGCCATTCGATAGAGGGTAAAAAGTGGTCGTGAGAAAGTGTTCTTCTTTTTTCAATATCACCTCAAACAAGGCTGAAATGAATCAAAAACGAATTTCCAAAATTTCTGTTTTTTTTCAAATCTTTCGAAAACTAATCATGTTAGCCTTGATTTTTTAGAGGCATAATGTTGGTCCCCTGATTACGCAACTTTGACCCCATTTAAGTTGGTTTGTTTCTCTTACCGTTTCCGAGATCCCTGTAGTGAGAAGCGAATTTGTAACAGCCTGTATGTATAAATTTTCCTAACTATAACGATCTATCGATTTTTGTAAACGATATGTTAAAATCTAGAAAACGAAGCATTTTAGGATGCATGTCTATAGAAACATTTTGTTGATTTGTAACTTTGAATCCGGCATTCAAGTTTATCTCAGATTAGGTAATTATTACGTAGAATACCTACATTGTCATAAAATTTGTTCAACATAAATCTGAAATTATTTTTGTGTCATCGAAGCTAATTTTTGAAAAAAAAATATTCAAAATTCTACTCTGGGCATTTGACACAACACTAGAATCAGCATTATTTGATTTGAGAAATATTTTTTCATAAATTTCATGTAAAAAAAAATATGCAATTTAATATACAGGGTGTCCCGTTCATGTTTCAAAAAAACTTGTGTGCAAATTCCTCATGGGAAAATAATAGGAGTAGTTCATGTAAAGTTTTCTTCTTAGACGCCCTGTTTTCGAGATACAGTGTGTTGAAGTTGTTACTTTCCAAATGGTTTTCCTTAATTACACAGGCCAACAAGGAAGAAATTCCAGAGATCAGACAATACGTTTCTGAAGGCATTTGGCGCGCTGAATCCGAATCTGGCCTCAGAATTGATCCATCACCCTAGGTTTCCGAGATATTCTAACCTAAAAGTGCAAAAAACACGTATTTTTGCTATTTTCAAGGATATGTAACTTGGCGAAAAATTTTTTTTTCTCAAAACTGAAAATATCATTGGAAACTACTATTTTTCCACTTCAAAACGCAATTTTTTTATTTGTAAAAAGCTTTATTTTTCGCGGAGATATCGTCGATTAAAGATGATCAGTATAGCTACCTTATTACCATGGCTCGACCTATAACACAATATCACTAAGCGCTACGAGCCTTATATGTCAGGAAGGTTAACCCCAATAACCTAAATAACCCAATAACCCAATAGGGCTTGGGGTTAACCTTCCAGACATATAGGGCTTGGGGTTAACCTTCCTGACGATTAGGGCTCGCAGCGCTTAGTGTTATTGGGTTATAGGGCTTGAAGTTAACCTTCCTGACGATGAGGGCTCGCTCCTTTTAGTGTTGTGGGGTTAAAGGGCTTGGGGTTAACGTTCCTAACAATTAGGGCTAGCAGCGCTCAGTGTTATGGGGTTAGCCATGATGTAATAATATAGCCATACTGGTCATCTTAAATTGACGATATCTCCGCGAAAAATACAGCTTTTTCCAAATAAAAAAATGCGTTTTGAAGGGGAAAGATAGTCGTTTCTAATGATGTTTTCAGTTTTGAGGAAAAAAATGTTTTCGCCAAGTTACATAACCTTGAATATAGTAAAAGTACGTGATTTTTACACTTTTAGGTTAGAATATCTCGGAAACCTAGGGTGATGGATCAATTCTGAGGCCAGATTCGGGTTCAGCGCACCAAATGCCTTCGGAAGAATAGTGTCTGATTTCTGGAATTTTTTTTTTGAAATTTTGTCGGCCTGTGTTATTTTTAAATCGGCTGAAGATAAAAATGTCAAAATTTGTACGAGTAAACATCAACTTTGCGTTAAGAATAAATGCAAACAGTTTCTTTCTAAAAAGCACTGTCGCCGGTGCAGGTAATTGTAGGGGTACAATCGAAAAAAATATATTAAAAGTAAAAATTTATTACATTTCTAAACGGTTCTGTAAATTCTACAAAAAAAGGTATATTTGTCGAAATTCGGTAGCATGTACCATTTTCGAGAAAAATGAAGTTGCATTCTTTTGCTCGCATAAAGTGACACAAGTAGGTACATTGACAAAATATTAAATTGAAATAGGACTTTACCATTGAATGAGCTGAAGACATTTAACTACCGACAGTATTTGCATTTAAGACTATAATTTTATATTTCTTACGTATCACATGAAACAATTAAATTGTAAAAAAAATAAATTTCAGCTTGTAAACTAACATTTAAAAAAGTAAATCAAAATAAACGGATTATGGTAATTAATTATCTATTAATAACTAATTTTAGATTTTGTAAACTACTACACCACCATTACTAAAATGAACAGTTGTTGAATGGACTGAATTGTTGATGGACATGAATGAAAAAAGTGATAAAAACAGAAAAATATTAGGAAGCAGACTCGGAGACATATACAGAACAAAACAGCTGCACAATTAAATAAATGAGGAAAACTCGAAATACACAGTAGATGCTGAAATTGCCCCCCCCCCCCATTTGCTTCCAGGCAACTTCATTTTTCTCGAAAATGTATGCTTTAGAGAACCGTTTAGAAATTTTATAAATTTTGAATTTTAACATATTTTTTTTCGATTGTACCCCTGCAATTACCTGTATCGGCGACACTGCTTTTCAGAAAGAAACTGCTTGCACATTATTCTTAACGCACAGTTGATGTTTACTCGTGTACAAATTTTGACGTTTTTATCTTTAGCCGATTTAAAAATAATTAAGGAAAACCATTTTGAAAGTAACAACTTCAACACGCTGTATCTCGAAAACAGGGGGTCTAAGAAAAAAACTTTACATGAACTACCCCTATTATTTTTCCATGAGGAACTTGCACATAAGTTTTTTTTAAACAAGAACAGGACACCCTGTATAACAATTATTTTAAAGTTCTAATCCTTTACCTATTTTTGCTAAAGTGATTTTATGCCTTCATCGTACTACTAATAATATTTCATTTATTTACTATATTCAATTTTTAGAATGTTATTGGCCAAATGAACATGAAAGTTAAAAGATACACGTTTTATTTCTTTGTAAAGCACATACTATTTTGCATGTTTCTTTGCCCTTACGAATATATTTGCAGTCTTTAATAACCTTATTTCGGATAATCACATACGAATGTAAGAGGGGGAAGTCAGGCATACATTATGTAGCGTATATAGTAAATAATTACCTTTAATTACATGATGTACAAAAAAATATAATAGTACTGTGCCGTCAAGTAATAAAAGTTCCAAATTTTTTATAGAAGCAGATCTCCGCACTGGCATTTGTGAACCTTACTTTAATTACTATTCAGTACTCCATCTTACCAAAATTGCTAATTTACAACTAAAAAATACTTAATACCTCCATACGAAAGCCGCGTCATGCCGATCGTTCTCGGGCTGGAGTATCCAGTGCAATTAGCATTAATTAATTTTAATTGGGTAACTACACCGAAATTAAATTGCGGCGAACATGTTCCCATAGCCCAAAATAAGTTAATTATGCGAGATAAAGAGAAGGAAATAAGACCGCTCATAGGTAAATTAAAATCTGGTTTTATTTAATCGACTTTTTTTTATTTCAAATTTCTGTATACTTTAATATTCCCATAAAAATAAAATACTCTCGGAGTTCACCATAGGTCAGTCGCCTTCTAATAGACAAGTCGCCAATAGGTGCTTCAACTGGCCCGATAATGCCTCTTCATGGCTGTTTTTTCCATACAATGTCTTAGTGGATTATTAGGTGAGTACGACTATTATAATAATTTATTCTTCTGAGACGGTCCACTTGAAATTTAAATATACTGGTATGATAGATAATTAGAAAGCTCTCTGATATTTGGTTAATTATAATAAGGATGGGACATAATTTATAGGCAAATTTACGCGACTTCGTGAAAGTACCATAAAATGGAAACAACCGGAATATCGCACCAGAAACTGTGTTGCTCTAGTCTGCAAAACCAGTAAGTCAAGAAATAAACAAAATTACAGTTGTCACGATATTCTATCACACATAGGTATAAAAAGCGTTGCTACGTAATTAGATACTTAAAGCAATTAAGGTAATCAATAACAGAAATAAATAAAATCATGTTGCATGGACTCTAAGAAGAAAAAATAGGAAGCTGATCTTCGTTGGAAATCAAGTCTTTCATATAAAAAAAAATTACTCGCACTCTTTCTCTCTATTATTTTTTTTCAGTAAATATGGAGAAAGCAACAAAAGTAAATTGTGTATACTTTTCGCGTTATCGAAGAGTCATTAACTGAATATTTTCCTCGGTAACAGGAGAAGCAACCAGCACTACAAATCATTTCCTGCGTGACTTTTCCATTGCCAATGTAGTTCTTTAAAGATGTTATAGACAGCTTGATATATTTGAAACAAATTGATGATTGATTATGAGGAACAGGACATCAGCACGAGACCATACTTTTTTGCTGCCAGATTCTTCGCAATGTTTTGAATTATCTCATTGAACTCTAAAGTCTTAAGTTTTTGATGAGGTCTTGTTTAGAATCGAAGCCATTTTCCAAGAGAATCGAAAATTAGTTAATTATAACCATTATGTCATAATAACATATGTGCAAAAGAAAATCCGCGTGCTTTAACACAAGTTTATTACCAACAACAATTTTCTCTTTAGGGTGTGGACTGGAACAATTTCTACCATTTAGATTGACATTCATTCACTTTTCCAGTAACTCCTGATGATGTACGTCTGGATGCTAGAGCTCAGACTATGCATGAGGGGGCTCTTGCCTGTTTTAGTATACAGTATAAAATTGTCCCTAGGTGACCAGAGTACCGTCATCAAATTTATTGGTCATTGTTGGCAACGTTGTAGGCAACACACCACCCCACAGTGCTGAAAATGTCCCAAGTATCTAAACACTTTTTTTAATAATTTTATTATTGGTTTCAGCAGTATATTAGTCTCAATGAGAATAATGTTTGTTTGGAATAATCTGAAATAAAAATAAAATATAAACGTTTCATATTTTATTTAACATCTTTGTTACCTTTCTATAGAGATAGGCCTCTTTAATAAAAGAGGTGGTTCCCCAATTAATTATAAACATAAAAATTTCTATGAGCATATGTTTTGTACGATCAGTTTTCAAATTTCAGGGTGTTAATTTCGATGGTAGTACAATTCGTTGAAATATATCGATTTTTCACCACCAAGAACAGCAATGACAACATGTTTAACAGCAAGGCGATGTTTCGCATATTGTATTAGCTATATCCTGTTAAAATTTGGTTAGTGTATCGCTGTTGGTTCCGAAAATTTAACACCTAGGTATGTTTTATAAAGCCATAAAAATTGAATACATAATTCCAAATATTTCGAATTTTCACCACCAAGACCGGCAACATTTTTAACGGTAAGGCGATGTTTCGCATTGTATTAGCTATATCCTCTCCAAATTTGGTTAGTGCATCTCTCTCGGTTTAGTAAATTCAATACCTATGTACCTATTTTTCAGCCACGAAAATTGAATAATTAAAAATATTTCGAATTTTCACCACCAAGGACGGCGCTGACAACATTTTTAACAGTAAAGCGATGTTTCGCATTGTATCGAAAATTCGGTATCAATGTATGTTTTCAGCCACGAAAATTTAATGATTTCAAATATTTCGAATTTTCACCACCAAGAACGGCGGTGACAACATTTTTAACGGTAAGGCGATGTTTCGCATTGTATTAGCTATATCCTCTCCAAATTTGGTTAGAGCATCTCTCTCGGTTTAGTAAATTCAATACCTATGTACCTATTTTTCAGCCACGAAAATTGAATAATTAAAAATATTTCGAATTTTCACCACCAAGGACGGCGCTGACAACAGTAAAGCGATGTTTCGCATTGTATCGAAAATTCGGTACGAATGTATGTTTTCAGCCACGAAAACTTAATGATTTCAAATATTTCGAATTTTCACCACCAAGAACGGCGGTGACAACATTTGACCTTGTCAAAATCTTTCTCAAACATTCGTCAACGGTTCCAAGAAACTAGAGTTTTTGTGAAAAGTCCTAAACCAGTTACAATACTTCAGCTGGAGAATGACGTACTTATCAAAATATGTGATGGTGATGATACGGTAACAGGTACACGAAAAATGATTGCTAGGTAAGAAACCAAACAAATTTAAGGGTTTTGAAATATTGTTTTTATTCGTAAAATATTCAGAGACAGTAAGCATTATTGGCAGGTGATTTTTTCTGTACGATTAAAGTCCATTTGTTTCATAATCGCATTCGTTTTACTGAAGAGGCCAAAGAAATTGGCAACGTATATACAATTTTTACAACTATCAGTTGGCATATGAATATACTCATCGATTTTAAAATTTAATTACCGACTTCAGCTCTTATTAAACGTTTAAATGAATCTTATTGGAGGTTACCTTACCAAACTAACTCAGGCCATGATTTTTCTAGAGAATAAGGCCATAAGTCCTCACTGGATGAGAAAATATTTAGAAATTTGCACTCAAAACTGACTTCAACATGATATAAAATCAAAACTTTAAATACTTTAAAGGAACAAATGGAAATTAGGATATTCATGAATACAATGCCATAATCCCTTGAGCTTTAACTAAATGACACCAAATTACTATTAGAAAAAGAACAACATAAATTTCTATCCACTTAAAAAGTATCTTTTACCATTTACCAGACAGCTAAAAATTATAATAATAAAATTAATAATAATAATAATAAAGGTATAAGAATCTATCGATTAATTATCTTGTAAGTCAAATACCTAAACTAGTACCATCGAAAATCCAAAAGTAAATACTAATCGGTACTAATTATGACATGAGGTTACGCAATATAGATTTTAAGTATTTTACTAAAGTCGTATAATTTATAACTATAAATAATGAACTTAGAATACTAGCATACTTTTACTTCGTATGATTTTAGACTGTATGGTAAAGTGAATAAATTTAGAAAATTGTAATTCTCAAAAACCGCATCACTTCATCTAAACGAAAATATATGTTTTCCTCGACTACTATAGCGGGCGGCAACTTAAATTTCCTGGTATAAAAGTGTAAGTCCCACCATATTTTACAGCTTAAGTTATGATGGTAATACCAGCATTACCAGTGAAATTGTGAAAAGTAGGAAAATATGAATAATGACATCATTACTAAAAGTGCCTGGATATTACGAATAATCCACCACTTTATAAAATGACTTCATGATATATTGTCCTTTTGATCTCGTTTTAAAGAAATATCTAAGCGATTTCCTATTATAATACAGTGTCATTTTGCTTATGCCACATGTATTATTCAATTCATTAGGTCGATGCGCCTACATTTATTACATGTCTGAACTGAACATGCATGATTCTAAGTAAGTACAGTGTATTACTGAGGACCGCCTATAATAAGATAAAAAATTGGATACCTGTAAATTTTCTAAGATTACTAAGAACCCGATTTTATGCAACACTTTAAATTGTCGTCATCGGAAATAAAAAATGGTTCATATTGGGTGTGTTGCAAATTGGTCCAAATACAAAATTAATTAACCATGACAACAAAAAAAATAACTCTTGTCAACCTTATCTTCACGTTTATTTCTTTTTGTTCGTACACTTGTAGGGTACAGATTTCAAAATTTCAATCTAGTTCTTAACAATCCTTACCACAGATACATATATTAAGTTTTTTGTAATCAATATGTAAATTTTTCGCATAAATTTTATAATTAATTAGCGACTTGTTCGACCATTAATAAGATAACTCTTTTTGAAACAGTTGTACAGTTTCTGTCGTATTAGATAATTGTCGTTTTCGTAATTAAAAATATATAGAGTGTTTCAAAAAATACAGGCCATCGGTTGAAGGAAGATTCTTCATCCCAAAATAAATATTTTTCTGAGATAAGCGTGTTCAACTTTTTTAAAAATGCGTAATTCGTAACATTTTGTATTTTTCTGTTAATAAAGAGGTCTCCTAAATAACAATTTATGTGTTTTAATAACTTACATAAGAACTGTTTACAAAACTGTTGATAAACCCATATTTCTATGGTTGTAATCATAGGAGGTTAGTAAAACCAAAAAGAGTCCAAAGAATCTGCAAGAGATTGTTAAAACTAATTGCTTAAAGCATTTATAAAACTTCTTTTCGCCATGTTACTTCTGAGCAACCTTAGACAACTTGATAAAACCTAAAGGATGTCCGAGGGTCACGTGTTGTGGTAAACAGATTGCGGTTAGACAAAATGGAGCGCTGTACGACGAATGAGCGAGTGAAGATTATGAAAATTCATTAGAAGTACGGAGAGTTTGTAGCTGAGACTGTGCGCAAATTACTGGAGTTTTCGGTTGAAGGAATACCCAGAATGAAACAACTGTGAAAAAATTAGTTGTCAAATTTGAACAAACAGGTTAAAACTGTTTTTTTATTAAAATACTTCCAAAATTTTCATAACACAAGTAATTTACTGGCGAAATGTATAAAATTAACTTAAATTTTCTACACTCTTTATCATACTTTAAATTTTATTAAAATTATTTTGAAATCATTTGAAAGATTCATAATAGTTCCTTGAATTGAGTAAATTTTCATTCAAAAACTTTTTCAAAACCAAAATGTTAAGTCCATTCGACATTAGGTAATAATAAAACTCCTTCTACAACCAGAGAAAGTCCAAAAGGCTTTACATTTGGGATTTTAGGAAAGGCTTTTTAATAAATACTTGCATTCAAATGGTTTCAAATATACCTCTTTTAAAGCTTATTATTCAGCAAACATCCTTCGAAGAGCCATTATAAAATAATAATAAGGTTAAAAGCCATTTAAATTGTTACTTGGGCTCTTTGAGTCTTACATTTGGAACACCTTGTAGGTGTGTGTATAAGCTATTTGGATCGACCTATATTTTAGACGCCAGAACACAGCTTTTGCTTTTTCCCAGTCATACGCATTTTAAAGCCATTTGTTAGACACCTCTTACTCCACATCTCCGTGCAAATAAAACAGAACTGTACACATAAAACGAATATCTTTTTGCCTGAAAACATGAAACGTATATTTACGTTGACGTATATTAATGCTAGTTACGTGCCCTGTGAGGGTTTCGCCAGAAAGAATGGCTACAGTGCGAAAGTAACAGGGCCAGATGCAGCGGGTAGTTATTATATTAGAAACACATTGGACTTCCGGTGTATGTCTTTACTTGGCCGTGGTTGGATTAGTGGCACAACATATGCGCTAGTTGCAATACGATATTTAAGTTTGGTCCCGGTTTGACTTCAACGGTTTCTTATTTTAGATCTGATACCTACAGGACTGAAGCAAAGGACGACATGTAAATGCTAATATAAGAAATTAATTTCGTTATAAACATATAATTTTCTTCACATGGTGAATATCTTGATTCTATTAGTGATTATTATTGTTTTTCAAAGAATTGCTAACGGTTTACCTATTCCTTTTTCAAGGATTTGTAACAACTTAATATGGACAACCTAAACGTAAGATTGTAGGGTGTAACTAAAATACTTGGTTAAATATGCAGCATGCACTAATGAAAGAATTTCCATAGGTAGGTACATGTCACGAAACTTTTCATTTTCAAGATACTTACGTAATATTTAAAATTAATGAAAATATATTGTTTATTACAAGTTGCAAACAATAGTTAAGGAGGAGTTGAGGAAATCAATATTCTCAGTTAGTATTTTATTTTATAAAATATTTATTATTTCATTAAACTTGAGTTGTAATTATTTCAAAAACAACTTAATGTCATCACACTTAATAATTAGGTATCTGTATCATGACATTTTACAATTTTTTTTTAATGGAACCCAGCAACGTATAGAGTTCTACGACAGTAATGAATGAATTTGAAATACATGTAATGAAAAAAAGCGAACATTAATAAGTGTACCCCTAAAACTACGCCCTTGCAAAATATACTGTGACTTTTCCAAAAATAGGTATTTCTAGGCTATTGATTATATAAAAAAAAACAGGGTTAAAAAAACTATGACGTTCGAGCAATTTTATTGCATGAATCGTTCAAAGATAGGGGTGAAAATGCACCCCTTTCAGTTTTTTAATTGTAGTTCGAAAACGAAGCAAAATTTCGCTAAAGATCATAGGAAAAATTATTTAGAGAATTGAATTTTCCATCTTATTTAAAAAATTGAAAAAGAACATTTTTTCAAAAAATCATTTTTTTTGTTTACTTTTTTGATTCTATTTTTTTTTTAGTAGAAGTAGGCAAAGATAATTGCTTCACAAAAATACCAGATGAGATTCCCTGTGTTTTCAAAAGTTTTTGGACTAATATTGACTAAGTTATAACCTGTCAAACTTAAATATTTTTTAGATTTTTGTCGTTTTTAACATAATAATGATTATAATTCTTACTCTTATATCATTTTGAAGGGAATCTTTCTAGTTTTTTTGTACAGCAATTTTCTTTGCCTACCTCTACTGAAAAAAAATTATAGTAAAAAAGTAAAAAAATAAAAAAATCTTCTGTTTCCTTTTTAAAATTGTTTATTAACGATTTTTTGCATCAAATTTTTCTTTTAAAATTTTTAAATAAGCCATTTTGATGGGAAATTCAATTCTCTACAAAATTTTTCCTATGAACTATTCCGAAATTTCGCTTCGTTTTCGTGCTATATATTAAAAAACTGCAAAAGTGCATATTCACCCCTATCTTCAATTTCAACCCTCTAATTTAATAGCACCTCGCGGTTTTTGATTTTTAATGACCCTTCGAACAAGTCATGTTATGAAAATCCACATATCAGTCAATTCCCATCCAAAAATACTGTACAACCTATTTTTTTAAGGAAATTTCATCTACTTTTTTTATATAGCAATTCCTATACCTATCTTTACTAAACAAAACTAGAGGCAAAAAAGTAAAAAAGAAATAAAAAAAATCAAATTATTTGCTTTATTTTTCAAATTGTTTATTAACGATTTTTTGCATAAAACTT
The DNA here is from genome assembly GCF_000390285.2 of Anoplophora glabripennis. Lineage (NCBI taxonomy): Eukaryota > Metazoa > Arthropoda > Insecta > Coleoptera > Cerambycidae > Anoplophora > Anoplophora glabripennis. The sequence goes on along the minus strand of NW_019416616.1, from coordinate 202,120 downwards.
CCACCACCATCTGTACAAAAATGAGCATCAAACAAAGAGCTAATATTAAACTTGGTAAAACTTTTACTGAAACGTTTCAATTGCTGAGCCAAGTTTATGGTGATGATTGTTTATCCCGTGGCAGAGTTCATGAGTCAAAATTGCTCAGAGTTCAACATTCAGGACATCATCAAGGAGGCCAAAAATGGGGAAAAATTTCCTTTACAACATCCTGACAACATGATCCAGAGGCCAAGTGGAAGGTGCCAGACTAGCCACAACAACAAAAGAGGAACAACAAAAAGTTTTTTTGGCAAAATTTATATTATTCAAAATAGTTCCCATTTTAAATAAAATGAATCAGTTTTGCCAAAAAAACAATTTTTAAAAAGTCCTGATTAATTTGGAACGCACCTTGTATTAAGGTTGAGAACCGTCAAAAACTAAGTCGTTTTCTTGTAATTTAAAAACCCAAAAAATTCTTATTTTTTTGAATGTAGTGTTTGCGGGCACATATTTATAAGAATTTTAGGCTAATTTGTGATGTCCACCATTACAGTCTGGCCAAACATTTTAGTTACACTCTGTAGAAAATCGCGTCTAAAACTGTATATTTTTAAGTTTAGTTCATATCTGTCTTCACTTTTTAAGTGAGAAATTTTATGTTCTATTGAAAATAATATACTGCGTACCTCCTTAATAAGTATTCAGAAAATTTAAATGTGGAATATTTCGAAATTCACATAATAATGTTGAATACTTAATGATCAGGTAAGTAAATACTTATAAAAAAACACTTATCTGCATATGTATCTGTTTTCTCTACTACAGTTTGACTAGAAGTTTAGTTGTAATAGTTTCTTACTTTATTAACATGCCTAACTGTTTCATTAATATAAAAAGTCAAGAGTTTTTTGGGTCTTGTTAACGTTTCAACTTAATCAGAATATAAATTGAGCATAAATTGTATAAGATACAGACAAAAAGTATCCATCTGTTTCTAAATTTCGTAAATAATGTTAATAACGAAACGGAGTAAAGAGGTTAATTATTGAAGGTTTGTTGATCTGCGTTTAGATGACATAACAGTTGGGTTGCATGGTATAAATAATATGGTAGAATAAAATTACATATTTTTTTTATAAAGATGCTTGAAGATGATGAACAGTGATGTTAGAAGTGATCATTTGATTAAATTATCAAAGTTGCAGTTATACAGGTTGTTTCAATATTCCGCCGCCAAAGTTCTACGTATGATTCACAGATAAAAATTAAAAAATTCGTGTGATCGTTTATAGTTTTATTTTCTTAAGTTAATTTCATATGTTTTACACAATTTTAAAGACAATTCCTTCAAATGTAGATAGTGGTATTTTCTTGAGGCAATGAATCTTCTAAGCCCACTATTTTTTGCAATGGCACTGACTTCTTTTAAGAAAAGACAGTTTTTGTTATCGAGTAGGTACTAAATAGTACTCTAGAGGAATAATTTTCAATTTCTCTTATTTGTCAAATGTAGTCGTCAGTCATTTGAAACATTATTGAAAATTTTAAATTTTTAGATTTTCTGAAGCAAAACACTAACTTGCAACCAGGAAACACCCCCGTGATGATTTGTAAAATTGAATAACTTTTGTAGTTCAACTAAACCAGTAATTTACGTGCGCCACTGCCAAAGGCGAAAACTAAATACGATTGCGACATATGGTACGACCGGCGGGCGGCAGAACGCAATGCAGTTCCTAATGCTCGGCTCTGCTGTATCGAATTACTCCCCTCCGTACACCCCTTGCAACCCCGGTGCCGCAATTTCTTTTACCTACACGGCCATATGACCTTCTTAGGGCACATACTTGTGAGGCTTTCAGTTTGACCTTCAACACCATACGAACGCCCACCAAAACTGGCTTCTTGTTGTTACAGGGGATGAGTCAGTAAGGCCCAAATCGCTTTTTATAGGAGGCTGGATCGAAAAGTTGGGCACGGACAATGTAGCGAATTTTATAGGAACAACCCGTCGTAAATAGAATATTATTCGGTACTTGTTTTATATACAGGGATGGCCAGAAGTACGGAATAAAATTCATATCTTTTGAATGAGGTAATTTTCTTTAAAACGCCGAAACACGTTAACTGATTTTGATTTTTCCCATCTTTCGGTTATATAATAATTAATTTTTCTTCAACCCCCTAACCCCCAGCTACCCCTACTTTTTTTTTCAAATGGAAACATAAGGCATGAGGGGGCTCGTTGAAAAGCTTATAGAAAACCGAATCCAGCCATACCAAATAAACAAGTTTTATTTTTTCAATAGCAAGGTTTTTAGGGTTGTATAAAACACCTACTTAACAAGTGAAATAAAATTTAATTATCTTCAGTGTTATCCTCCATGAATTTGCACAGAATAAAATAAAGAATTTGAAACTGTACCTATCACTGCTAACGCAAAAAAGATATATTTTTTATGTTGCGTTTTTTTGGCACCACTTACTTGCCAGGCTTTCTGGTTAATTTTTCGCTTTAGTTGTAAATTGGAGTTCGAAACGTTACTATTGTGTCAAAATCAAGTTATTTACTGAATTGCAATGGTATTGTCGGAAAGGCAACGCATCGAAATCTTGATATTGCTTGGATGTGGAGACAAAATAAGAAGTCAGGCTGAAGTGCGCGATTTATTTAATGCGAAATATCCCGAAAACCAAATCTCGCAAGGGACAGTTAGTAAAATATTTCACAAATTTGAGGAACACGGTACAGTACAGACTTTGCCCAAAACTGGACGGGCACGTGCTTTGAATGAAGAAAAGAAATTAGACATTGCATTAGAACTTGTTGAAAATCCTCATACTTCAACTGTTTCATTGGCCCGCAATCACGATGCTTCTCGAACTGCAATTCGAATGTTTCTGAAACAAGAGAAATACCACCCCTATAAGGTATGTCTTGTCCAAGAGCTTTTGGAAGACGATTATGATAGGCGATTACAATTTTGTGAGGAAATGATGAGACGGTGTGACGACAATAATGGTTTTCAACGAGACGTACTTTTTTCGGATGAAGCTACGTTTTATTTAAATGGAGTGGTTAACAGGCACAACTATCGCTTTTGGTCCCAGGAAAATCCACACTGGACATGCGAATCGCATACGCAGCATCCACAAAAAGTTAATGTATGGGCAGGTATCATCAACAACAGAATCTTGGGCCCATTCTTTTTTGAAGAAAATCTTACTGCCGCACGCTACCTGGATTTCCTAACATTTGACCTGATACCTGCTCTAGCTGTGATTTTCCCTCATGAAATTGATCCAGATATACCGAATGAAAGAATTTGGTTCCAACAAGATGGCGCTCCCCCACATTTTGGTATTGATGTTCGAAGATACTTAGATGAAATGTTTCCAAATCGCTGGATTGGTAGACGGGGTACAGTTGAATGGCCGCCAAGATCCCCCGACTTAACACCCCTGGATTATTTTCTTTGGGGATATTTGAAAGAAAGAGTCTACCAGGACAGACCGGATAATATTGAGAATTTAAAGAACAAGATTAGGGCGGAGATGCATAATTTACCAGCTGAAGTCATTCAGAATGCTGTGGACAGCTTTTACTATCGTCTTGGAGAATGCCAAATAGTGAATGGAGGACATTTTCAGCATTTGCGACATTGAGTTTATTTTTGTAAATTATCTAGTTGTTTCAATTTCTAAATGAAAAAAAACTTGTTATTGAAAAAATAAAACTTGTTTATTTGGTATGGCTGGATTCGGTTTTCTATAAGCTTTTCAACGAGCCCCCTCATGCCTTATGTTTCCATTTGAAAAAAAAGTAGGGGTAGCTGGGGGTTAGGGGGTTGAAGAAAAATTAATTATTATATACCCGAAAGATGGGAAAAAATCAAAAACAGTTAACGTGTTTCGGCGTTTTAAAAAAAATTACTCATTCACAAGATATGAATTTTATTCCGTATTTCTGGCCATCCCTGTATATACAGGGTGTCACAATTAGGTGTAAAAAAATTAACTGAAACTTCTAGCCAAAACATTATAATTGGTCAAATAAACCTTTGTTCCAAAATGCCTCCTTCCAAAGATATAAGGTTTAGAAGTTCATTGAAAAAATATTATTTTTTTTTAAATTTGCAGAACGGCTTAACAGATTGTTTTGAAGTTTTGTATAGTAAATGGTTAATTGGTACTTTCCTGTAAGGAACTAGCAGAATACTAAAAGTTAGTGATGTGCAGTCATCACTATGATGAACTTTAAAAAAAATGTTGTGCCGCTGACTAATATTGAAATTAATCTGTTTACTAGGTATTTTCAGTAAAATGGTCCAGTAAAAAATAATGTGGATTTATAAAACCAATTAATTCAATATAGGCTGATAAAATCGTTTAGATTAAATTGCAGCCACTAGAATTTGTTCCTTTTCTACTATTAACGACTGACAATCATTTTTGAGATGAAATTATTAAAACTTTTAAAGATTTTAAAAATATAGAAGTATAAATCGATTTCTTAAAATCTATCCATGCTTCTATAAGTCAAACAAGAGTACCTGCTGCCACTGACAATTATTTATTTTTAAATGTTGTAAATAATTGCTTGAAAATTAATCAATTCATCTACATGCGTGCATTTTTTCCAAAATGGGTGATTTTACTTCATGAGCAGTAGCTGGCATCGTTTATGTGTATGGCTTTTGTGATGGAAATGTCCTCACAACAAAGAGAATCTCGAATAGAGGAACTCCAAAGCATTAGACATTTGCTTCAATCTTTCGAAGACTGGGTAAACTTGGTATTTCGAAAGCTCAAGAAGCTGGGGCACCACAGAGAATGTTGCAGATCATGGGGAAGCTGTAATTGATGCAGTCTTAGATAATCCTACTATAAGTACGCGTTGTATTTCTAAAAAGTTTACAATGTTACAAATTTTTACAAAGTTCCGTTTTGCGAATTCTACCCAGGAAGTTATTACCCTTACCACCATAGGTACATGCATTCAAGCTCTTCTTCTTCTCGTCTTCTTCTTTCCTAGCGGTTGGTTCTAATAAGTCCTATAGCACCGTGGCCTTATTAGACCTATTGTGCCTTCCACTGATTACTCCTATTTAGCAAGTAGTTTTGTCCTTTTAACAAAGTCCAAAAGCTTCCTTGCTGACACTTCTCTCAGCTCCTTGCGTTTCAAATAGGGTCTCCCCAGGATAGTCATTCTACTACATACAAATCCCGGGCAGTCGTCTAGGATATGCAGAGAAGTTTCATCCGCCGAGTCACATCCTCGGCAGACCGGACTATCTACAAACTTTAGTTTCTAGATGTTTCCAAATCCGAATTTTATTCAAGCTCAGCACCTCATTTGCTCTTTCCTTCAAAGGATATTCCATGAACTCCTCAGAATGGCTATGCCCTGGGCTTGAAGTCCAGAATTTCCTATGTTCTATCTCACTCCATTCGTCCCGAGCCCGCCTGACCACAGTGGGAGATGTACCGCAGAAGGGCTCCAGGCCAATGAATTCTGTTTCTGATCCCTTCCTAGCAAGTTCATCCGCTTTCTCGTTCCCACAAATGCCTTTGTGTCCTGGTACCCAATACAGTCTAATTGTATTATTGGTGGTCAGTTCAGTCATCATTTGTAAACAATTCCACACAAGTTTTGAACTTATCTTGTGTTTACCTAAAGCTTTAATTGAAGCTTGATTTCAGAGAATATAGTTCAAGCTCTTGATCCGGACGAAGCGATTTTTACCAGAGACGGCATTACAAATTCTCAAAACTTGCATTATTCACTTGTACCCACATGTTAAAAGAAGCAGGAGAGAACGTGAAGAATATATCACAGTCAACTGCTTTAGATAGGTCACAGAGCATAATAGTTTTGTTCAAGCTCACGATGGAAATTCCTAATATTGGGGGTCACTGATCAAATAATGTGATTCTAAATAACAATGTAACTGCTCTGTTAGAGTTATTTCTAAAACTTTGCCAAATATTGAACTTCTTTTACGGTAGTTATCAATCACAGGATTACCATTTGTAAATATGGGGAGTACTGGAAAACTTAAGTATCTTCGAAAAAGTGCCAGTGATTAAAATTAAATTGGTAAGTTCTTAAAAGGCTTTGTTTTTAGTGTCTCTCATAATCTGACTATTCATTTTCAGCTTTTTTAATGATTTGAGTGCCTTTAAATCATCCAACTCAAGAAAAGAATGAAAAAATGAACCACAAGGAGTAAAAAATGTTTATAATATAGGGTGTTATAAACAAAAAAAACCAAAGACATTCAACCATTTCCGAGAAAAAAAATTATCCAAATCTCTAACTTGATGTACAAAAGTTCGATTAATTAAGGAATATTGACATAACTGCGCGCATAGAATACTATAAAATACAATATTTATCACTTTTTTGAACTTCTTTATGTTCTAATTCTAAAAAATAATTAGCGTGGCGGTTTATTAACACGAGGTACTAAGGTGTCCAGCAACCAGCAATACACAATTCAGTGGTATCTGGATTCAACTGTGTCGAAGTGTTTTTTGTGTACCACTATTTCCTTTTCTCGAGGTGTTTTCCAGCGAGTGCGCGAAAATTGGATTCGAAGGTGTCGTGCGTGCATCGAAATTGAGCACATGTTGTAGTTTGTTTTGTACTTGCTCGTTTAAAAATTACTGAACTTTGCTTTTTGGTAAGTACTTAAATTATTTTTAATACGTGTGATTATTTGGATGATGTGAACTTTTGGGTACTTTAATTACATATTTTTCAAATTCATAATTTGGTTAAAAGTTGTATTTATTTATTTAAAATCTGGAAAACAATTGTCTTGAAATTTACTAAATGTTTCACAATAATAGTTGTTTGCATTTTTTCCATAGTCTGTCGCGTGCACACGTGGTATGCATCAGCTGTGTGGCGTTAAGTTAAGCGCTATTGTCACGTAATAAAATCCCCTATATTAATACTATTTATATATTTTGAAGACTATTAACCTTACGCCCCTGTAATATACAAATTTTTTGTTCACTTATGATTACTCTATCTCATGCTGAAGTAATGGCAGTCAAACTTCTTACACCCTGTATATGTAAAAATTCGTTGTGAGGAAAAACACAAGAGGTTTTGTTACAGTATCTGCAAATTTACTGAAATATTTTTTTAATTCATGAATATCAAAATTCAACGCTACTAAGTTAGATTATTATTGGTTACATAATACAGTCAAATTTCAATATTTCAAAGTATGATAATATGCTGAAAATATTACTTTCAAAGTTCAATCCATTCAAAAATGATATTGACGGGAGGAATACCTTTTGTACGAATTACATAAATTAATGTTTCTCTATATCCAGTACATATTGGAAAAGAGGGAAAATATAGTCAAATGGGTATGCCACATGCAGTTTTATATGCTAGACTCTATATATGATGGAATTGCTGTTAAAAACAAACTTTTAAACCAGAATCCAATATTAATGTGAAGTAACTTAGTAGTTCTGATATTGCAGTAAAAAAACAGAGAAATCCTTATAAATTTTAAATAGTATCGAATTTATATCAGGATCAATATATTTTGTCTCCCAATTTTGTCAGCAAATATGGAAAAACGTGGTCTATATAGATGTAAGTTATAAAATATAAAAAATACCAATATTAATTTAATTTTCATGTTTTTAATTAAGACAATAGCTTTCCAAATTATCTTCTGTGAGAGAATGTGAGAAACTTTATGAGTTGGAACTACTGTTTTTTGAGTGTCGGTTTATTTTACCTAGCAACAAACGACCTCAAACGTGTTCTCCTTATTTTTTTGACGCTCTGTCGCAAGACATATTTCGTAATAATATAAACTTATATACGATCAATGACTATATTAAAACATCGCTGTGAGTAGGCGAAGTCTAACTTTTATTTCTTTATTAAAACTACGTTCGTCCATATTATATATAAAAAAATGATAGTTACTAATTTATTACAACCCATAAAAACCATAAATTTTGGAATAGTTAGGCAGATATGAATTTAAATGTCTAAATGCTTTTCTAGTCGTGATAAATTGATCTACATTTTCACTTTCTGAGCGCATCTAATACATCTGTTTAAGCATATGCCACTATGGATGTCTGACTTTAAGTAATGATTGGTCTTTCAGTTTACGTCACTTCCGCAAATTTCGCAGGTACGAAGTAAATAGCAAGAATGAAAAACATTATGAGAAATGTAAATTTAATAATGATTATTTAAAATTATGTTAAAAAAAAACTTGTACGCATCCGCTATTTTAGTAAAACTGTGTGTAGAAGAAATTAATTATTCCTTAATTAGATACTCTACTAGGGTAAATGTTTTACTTCTATAAGAAGTACATCATTGCAAAAATCGGTACAAATAAGCATATCAAACTTAATATATTCATTTTCTGACGATCAGAAGTTGTCTATTCATTTATTATGAGTTTGTTACCCATTTGGTTTATTATCCAGCAAAATCAGCATTTTTGTACAATTTTGTTATTTATTTGATTTCTCTCCGCCTTTGTATTAAATGAAAATGGATTTGACATTTCAGAATAGTTTTGCTCGGTAAAAAAATGTTTTACCATATATGAGTAAGGATCTCATACGTTTAATTATGTGTTTTTAATGCTAATAGCTAAAATGTGAAAGGAAAGATGTATGAATGTAATATATCACAGTACGGAATAATGAGTGGGTATTAGTAATTTGGTGTTTTTTTAAGGATATACAGCTACTTATTTACTTACTTAATAACTAGGGGACTGATTAAACACGGTATATCATTTTCTTAATAAACTTATTTGCGTAATGGAGCCGTAAATCGTTTTTAATAATCTCTTTAAAAGGATTTGTATAAATTATTTAAACATATCTCATCATTTTTTAAAATTTTTGCTAGTCTTGTGCAAATACTTACAATATATCGCAAAATACAGAAAATTATGACATGGAAATATGTAAGTGAATCCAACTAAGCAACAATGTAAAAAATAATTCTTTTATTTACTGTGATTGTCTTCGTCACAAAATACCTACTAACCTATTTCAAACAAATTAATTTTTTATAATCTTGTCAAATAAAGTCAAATAAACATTGGAAGAAATCTTCGATAGAAATATAGAAATACAAAAGATATCTAACCACACATTTAGCCCGTACGAGACAGATTCCAAGAAAAGAATAAGCCAATAAAGTTCTGTTATCGGAACTACCGTAACAATTTTCCGCCACTATCTTTCTACCTCGGGTATCGAATGCGGTTAATTCTATTCTTCTTCTATCTCAACAAATATCGTACATATCTCAACAAACACTGAATTATACCATAACAGTATTTAGTGAACAGCTGTTAATAAACAGTTATCCTAAATAAAAACAAAAAATGATCTTTATCATTCGTGGAAAATTTCAGGGCACGCCCCTATGGCAGTAAATTGTTACAGTAGTTCCGATAACAGAACTTTATTGGCTTATTATTTTCCTGGAATTCTATCTCAACAAATATCGTACGGACTGTTTGAATATGCAAAACTAATGCAAAAACATACCTAATAGGTATACTGAATTTGTTAAGTAGTGCAGTAATTCAAAAAAAGTATCTTGTAGGTAATCTTGCTGTTCTATTATCACTCTTGACAAAGACTAATCACGTAAAAACAGCTATACTACAAAGAGTTCTTTTTGTTTCCACATTTTACTTAAGATTATTTCATTAGGTGCCTTTTTTCTCCTATGGAATTAACAAACATTAACAAGAAAAAATTGTACCAAAACATAGAACAATTCGAAAAATAGAAGAAATTGCCATTTCAACAAGTGTCAAAAGGTTTGAATCTGACTAGATCGATTATAACTGGTTTTGCACCCAAAAAACACAAAATTATAATATAAAAACATATATTTTCTGGATAGTTCTCACATTTTTAATCAATTTTAAAAGATTGAGTAAAAAATTAAGAAATTTAGTAAAAATGGCAATTTCTTTTATGAAAAACAATTTAATCGATCTCGACACGTTCAAAGCTTTTGACACTGTCCTTTCAAAATGTTATTTTTTGCTAAAAGTTTGATGATACGGCTTGTGGAACTGGGAAGACATCGAAATGATAATATAACTTGCACAAAACTCTTGAAAAACTAAAAACTTTATATCAACTTTTGTTTCTTCGCTTTAAAACTAGTGGAAATAGGTGATAGGTCTTAGGTAACGTGATTTTCTTGAAAACAGAATGAAGTTAATTAAATTCTGAAAACTGTATTACATTTTCAGTGGCTCTTACTCAATTGTAGGTAGTAATTTTTTTTTTTTTTTTTGAGGTATAGAGCACGGTCGTAATTTGTCTTCTGATATTTTCAGGATGTACCTTAACTACATCAAAAAATGGAAATACTGTATCGTATTAATTTTTTTCCAAAAATGAATAGTAAGGGTTAGGAACAATACTTTTTTAATATTTTCGAGATATATCATTTATATTTTAAATTTAGGTTTGGGTATTTGGATACTACTTTAGACAATTTTATTCAAATCTTATACAGGGTGTTCTGAAAGTGAGTTAGGAAACTCCGTGAAGTGATTCTACGGGTTAAAACAATAGCAGTATGTAATAAAAATAAATTTCAAATTGTCAATTGTTTGCAAGTTATAGCTTGTCAAAATTCAATATTTTTTATTTTTCTATTTAAATAACTTATTTAATTCAAGTTCAATTAGTCTGTCATTTGGCACACCCACTAAGTAGATGAAGCTCTCTTGGACCAGTCAGAGAAAAGGTTCATTATATTATTTGTTCATAACTTTTTTCTCTTGCTAGACATCACAGAAATGTAAACGTTATTGAAAAGAGAAACAATATCAGAAAAAATTATGTTCTCTTTGTTCAAGCTGACAAATGTAGGTAACCGTTTACAGGAAATCGTTATTAATGTGTTATTAAACATCAAATTTTTGATAATTCTTTCTGTAATTAATCAAGTTGCCATGATTCAAATAAATATCATTAGTAATTTTGGTGTTACGAATTGTATTAAAAATAAATTGTTTAAAGCAGGTATGTTTGATTTTTCACCATAATAATTTTTTTTGGCTCTGTAATTAGCGTTGTGGAAAAATAAGATGAGGATAATGAATTTACTAATAATGTTTTATTTACTAACGAAGTTGGTTTTGCAAGAAATGGTATTACAGCATGCCAATTTGATTAATTGCAGAAAGAATTATCAAAAATTTGATGTTTAATAACACTTTAATAGTGATTTCATACTAAATGGTTACATTTATGGACTTGAATAATACATAATTTTTTCTGATATTATTTCTCTTTACAATAATGTTTAAACTTCTGTGATGTTTAGCAAGAGAGGAAAGCTATGAACAAAACAAATTTTGAGTTCTAGGTAAATTGCCCTTTAGCGGCGCATAATGAAACTTTCTCTGACTGGTCCAATAGAGCTTCTACTTAGTGAGTGTACCAAATGAGAGACTAAGCAAACTTGAATTAAATTAGTTATTTAAATAGAAAAATAAAAAAAATGAACTTTGACAAGCTGTAACTTGCAAACAATTATTAACAATTCGAAAAAAAATTCCATTACATACTGCTATTATTTTAATCTTAGAACCACCTGACGGACTTTCAGAACACCCTGTATATGTACCCACGTAAGAAGAAGTTTTGGGACGTGACTAAATTATTTCATCTCCAGTTTTCAAATAAAAAAGTTGCACAAGATTAATGATCCCCTCCAAACCAAATTTATTGCCAATCCGTCTACATTTTGCGTATTTAATAATCATATGTTCTCTCTAACACTAAATCTTCTTAATACGGTAATCTCAATAATTTGAAACAAATGACACTAATACAACAATTTTTATAAGTAGAATTTGCATGGCAATCTTGGAATCTTTCAGAAGAATTTTTACATATTAGAACATTGCAACAATCCAGTTGTATTTACTATGAATGAAAACACAACAGACATTATTAAGTTCATTTGTTGAAATAAAACAAAATTGTAATTCAGACTTGGTTATGAACAGTACATTAATATTTATATAACTGATTACTTNGAATTTACGAATAATGTTTTATTTACTAACGAAGTTGGTTTTGCAAGAAATGGTATTACAGCATGCCAATTTGATTAATTGCAGAAAGAATTATCAAAAATTTGATGTTTAATAACACTTTAATAGTGATTTCATACTAAATGGTTACATTTATGGGCTTGAATTAAATGTTCATAATTTTTTCTGATATTATTTCTCTTTACAATAATGTTTAAACTTCTGTGATGTTTAGCAAGAGAGGAAAGCTATGAACAAAAAAATTTTGAGTTCTAGGTAAATTGCCCTTTAGCGGCGCATAATGAAACTTTCTCTGACTGGTCCAATAGAGCTTAATCTACTTAGTGAGTGTACCAAATGAGAGAGTAAGCAAACTTGAATTAAATTAGTTATTTAAATAGAAAAATAAAAAAAATTAACTTTGACAAGCTGTAACTTGCAAACAATTATTAACAATTCGAAAAAAAATTTCATTACATACTGCTATTATTTTAATCCGTAGAACCACCTGACGGACTTTCAGAACACCCTGTATATGTATCCACGTAAGAAGAAGTTTTGGGAGGTGACTAAATTATTTCATCTCCAGTTTTCAAATAAAAAAGTTGCACAAGATTAATGATCCCCTCCAAACCAAATTTATTGCCAATCCGTCTACATTTTGCGTATTTAATAATCATATGTTCTCTCTAACACTAAATCTTCTTAATACGATAATCTCAATAATTTGAAACAAATGACACTAATACAACAATTTTTATAAGTAAAATTTGCATGGCAATCTTGGATTCTTTCAGAAGAATATTTACATGTTAGAACATGTGAAACGCCACTGGCCAGAAACCTTCTCGCAAGGAAATGCTGAAAGCATTTGCAACACTCCAGTTGTATTTACTATGAATGAAAACACAATAGACATTATTAAGTTCATTTGTTGAAATAAAACAAAATTGTAATTCAGACTTGGTTATGAACAGTACATTAATATTTATATAAGTGATTATTTAAATGGCTTTATTATTATTTAATTTGTTCTTATATTACATTGTCTTTTTGTTTCGAGGGCAATAAAGCTTTTTTCCTCTTTAACTCGGGACTTCTACAACTCCAAGTAATTTTTCGGTTTATTACAATTCATATTATGGTGGTAGACTGTAGCTACTTGTTTCATGGAATATTTCTAAAATGTGTAACATTTCAAGGCAAATGCGATCGATATTGAGAATTTTTTCAAAATACTATTTTATAAATACACTCGTGTACATTAAATTTGAAACTCGAAATGATCCAATCTATCGAATAATATAGACAGGAATATATTTTTCTCTAATACTCCAGAAATCAATATTTTTTTTAATTTAACAGGTTTATATGAAAACGTACTCTTATAGGGTACATGCTGTATATTCACAGCACTCAATGACGCGTTAATATATTTTTTCTCAGAAATATAGCCATGTCTTATTGTTCATAAGAAGTATTTTGTCGAAATTTGCTTGTCAAATGAATCTAAGTTGCCTTACACAAAATCTTTAATGTTATGTAAATTTTGGGCAACTCTAAACATATTTATACAGGGTGTTTCAAAATGACCTCCCGTAAATTCAGGGGGGTGATAGTACGACAAAAAATAAGAATGTTTTGTCTTATGAACTATATGTCTATCTCCTCTTGTTTTCGAGATACAGAGCAACAAAATAAATTCTTTTAAATAGAATTTTTACGAAAATTTCCAAACGGTGCGAAATATTTTTATGAAATTTGGTATTCCGGAGTTTTTAAGGACGCCAAATACGTTGGTCTAATTATTTTTTGGATATTTCCAATTTCTAATGTACAATTTTATTTTCTAATAATGTACTCTTGTTAGAACTTCCTAATGTAGACGATTTTCGAGAAAAAAGGCTTTTAATTGAACTCTTACAATATTATGGTGAAGAAAATAAGTGACTTCTTTCAAAGTAGGCTTATGTCAAAACTTATTGATGGATGTCTCATAAACAACGCATAAATTCTCAGTAATATTTTAAACTCTACTTAACTTTATATCAAAATTTTAGTGATTGTTGGTGACTGTAGCTAGTAATGACTAATTACAGTTACTAAAATTTTGATATAAAGTTAATTAGAGATTAAAATATTCCTGAGAATGTATGCATTGTTTATGAGACATCCATCAATAAGTTTTGACATAAGCCTACTTTCAGAAAAGTCACTTATTTTCTACACCGTAATATTGTAAGAGTTCAATTAAAAGTATTTTTTCTCGAAAACCGTCCTGATTAGGAAGTTCTAACAAGAGTACATTATTAGAAAATAAAATTGTACATTAGAAATTGGAAACCGAAAACCCCCAAAAAAATTAGAACTTAAAATGTAATACGAATGTAGCATAACTAGCGCCTTCTATAAAGTATACAAAAAATAATAATTGGACCAGCGTATTTGGCGCCCTTAAAAACTCCGTAATATCAAATTTCATAAAAATATTTCGCACCGTTTGGAAATTTTCGTAAAAATTCTATTTAAAAAATGTTATTTTGTCGCTGTGTATCTCGAAAACAAAAGGAGATAGACATATAGTTCATATGACAAAAAATTCTTATCTTTTGTCGTACTATCACCCCTTGAATTTATGGGAGGTCTTTCTGAAACACCCTGTATATTGTCATATGTTTTATTAGTTTTGCAAAATAACCTTAAATAAGTTTATTTTGAAAAAAAGGTCTTTTAAACTCAGTTTAATTCCACCTTTTTATCGTATATTAAAACCGATAATGCCAAGATGGTGATTTTCGACTATCAATAAATCGTAAACTGTTGAAAGCTGAAACGCTGAATAGAAAAAAGTCTCGCAACTGAAACAGGAATACGTTTTTGAGAATACAAATTACCAAAACGCCACCAGAAGATGTAAACATACCCATAAGTAGATATACAATTTTATCTTATATTTGAGTTGCTGTCAGTTGTTTGCAACAAAAAAGCATTTTCCAAGATTTGTCTATCATCCTATGCAGCTTAGGAAGTCAGTAGAAGAAGAATATTGTTGAATATAAATAAAACTATAAAATTAATGTATCAACCATGTAATTATAATGTTAAATTTGTTGTCCTTAAATAAGTTCTAGTTTCTAATTATATCACTTTTCTGTGTGTGTAACTTAAAGACATAAACATCTGTCTATTTACAGTAATTTATTTCCGAATAGATGTAGATCGTTGAATAGAGATAGGTACATCTTTTTTCAATGGATGTTAAATCCCATTCTGTTAACTGCAAAACCTTCAACAGCTAGCCCGATAAATAAGAAATCCGCCAGTAATTATGCAAAGAATTTGAAAACCAAATAAACACCTAGACTAAGCGAGTAGCGAATTCGAAGCGATATTGCACCAAGTCACTCGACGATAGTGTGGCGTTTGGAGTTGTTATTAGCTTGCTACGTTCGGTGGGTGGTGCTTGGCGGAATAGTGGGATTCCTTTGCGATTGCTAGATACCTACCTCCTTATTTATGTCTAAGAAATGTTAAAAACTGACAGACATGTAAATTTGTTACTGGAAAACTTTGGTTATACAAATAATTTTACTTTGTAGAATGATTAACATCAATATTTTGCAAATTTAAAAGATGATCTGCTAGGTACCAGCGTTTCCATATATTTAAGCTATAGGTATATACATGTACAGTTCTTTAAATTAGTTGTAATAATATTAGGATATTGCAAGCCGGTGTTAACCTAGATTTATGTTGAAAACTTCTGAAATCGTGTTCCAGACTAGATTTCTAAATTAATGTGAAATATTTTAATACAATAAATAATGTATTCTGGCTATGTAACAACTAAAAAACACATCCGTCCCTAAAAATATTGAAAGAAAATACATTTTTGTATCTTACTATACTCCGCGGTCGAAATTATAGAGAGTGACTCATCGCTAGCTTTTGGACTAGTAAGGGAGATGAAGCGTGCCGGGAACGAAAATCCATTGGCGTGTCTGCGTAAAAGGCAACAAGATATAGAAAATATTGAAAAAAGATAATAAAACATAACATCTAANCTAATCTTTTCTTGTTTCTAATGTTTCCTTACTGTAAATTTTTATTTAAGATTGCGTTATGAGATGTTGCTACTTCTTCGAGACATTTTACTGAATCTTAAAATGAATCAAACTTCTTATGATTTTAGTCGAACCTTTAGTCCTTTTGCCAACTGTCTCTTTTGTAATATTTTTTTAATCAAATCAATCAATATAAATTTGGAAACTTTTGATTCTATCAACGGTGGTCCAGATTTTAAAATTCAAAATATCAGTTTCTTTAGAAAATAGTTTCATATGAACATGGGTCGTTTTCGAGATACAAACTTGAACTTTGAAAGAAATATCACATTGTTTGAAATATCTCCGAGGTTATTTAACATAAATTGATAAAACTTGGTGTGCTGATTAATCTAATTAGAAGTAAAATTTTACTTGTTCTTTACCTACAAATATGTCAACCACTGATGGAGACACAGTACTACTCTCTCAGAATTTCGTTAAAACTGAATATTCCGCAAATTTATTACTACTGGTATTTCTATGAAAATGGATTTTACATTTATTTAGAAAAAAAGAACTATTTAAAATTTACATTTTAGATCCTGATTTTTATAATTTTAAAATGGGCTTACCGTATGGTTCATAAAATAAAAAAAAAACTATTCAATCTACAAGAACAGTTTAAGGAAATTTTTTATCAGAAATATAATTTTAAGAGAAATGTAATATGTCAAAAGTCTAAAAAATTAACCTCTGATAAATTTTGCTTTGAACTTTTGGCATATTACTTCCGTTCTATTTAAAATTATATTTCTAATACATACTCCCATAAACTGTTTTTGTGAAATGAATATTTTCTATTTGCTTAATTGTGTGGTAAGCTAATTTGAAAACTAAAAAAAATTATATCTCAAAAGCAACTCGTTCTTCGAACAACATGAAAAGTATATTTTTTCTTAGAAATGTTATTGATAATGAAAATCGTATTTGTAGAATACTCAGTGGCGTCGAAATTTCGATGCTCTTTGCGGTACTAACCAGTGTTTCTACCACTGGTTGACGTATTAGTAAGTCTACTAAGCGTATTTTTACTTCAAACTAGATAAGTCAGCGAAGTAAATTCACAAATCTACGCCAAACATCCTTAGAAATGTTTCATAAAATATAATATTTGTTATTAATACCAATAACCCTGCATTTAGAAAAAATCGAGCATAAAAAGTTTTTTTATTTAAAACAATTTGTTCATCACCTGGTGAAGTTTCCTTTTTCAATTCTGGACCACCATGTATCATTAAAACAAAACTAGTAGGAAAAATCAGTTACCTACGAAAAAACTAAAAAAAAAGAAACAATGGACTATAATAATTAATTAAATAACAAATTCAGTGAAAGATGCGGTTTCAGAATATATTTTGAAGATTCAGTCTTGGTAGTAGTAATTTCATAGTACCGGAAATTCTCTTTAAATTTATTATGTCTTTTTTAACCTGACTTAATTTAACTTATTATTTAATTAAATTTAAATAATTAGCTTTCACTAGACGATGGACTACTATGCAGCGTAACATTGACCATCAAGATAATTTTGAAAGTTGAATGAATTTTTATAGACGCTATAGTTGTTAATTCGGAATTTTTTTCGAATTGTTTGCAGAAAGATATCTTGAAGCAAACTTTAGGATAGGTCAGTGCTACTGTCTTCTTGAATGAAATAATAAATTGGACTACAAATTTGTGGGAATTTGTATTTGTTAGGATTGCACGCGAATTAACAATTGTTTTTTGCTAATATAGTTACGCTCGTGTGTATATTATGTAATTTTTTTGAATGGCATTAAAGCATGTTGTTCGAAGAACATCTAATAAGCATTAATTGAGTTGGATTCGCAACTATTAGGATCTGCATTTATTGGTAATACCTCGTGGGAGAGTTTTATCGATTTTCTGAGAATCATAAGGCACTAACCCGAAACAAACACAATCGATTCATAAAAATAGTCAATTGTTTTGTTGATCAAATAGTACAATTATACCTGATACAGTGAACTTTGTTAAAATTAACAGTAATATTTATTTAATTGCTTTTGTTTACTTAAGAGATTAATGAAATGTAACGTAAATATACTTTATACAAAGTGCTCTAATTGCATGGATTTGTTGAGTAAGTCAGTTTTGACATCAAATGTGACGTTGTGCAAGATAACAGATGTGATGTCACATTTACCCAGATACGTAAAGTTAAAATTTATTTAACATGTACAGGATTAAATACGAGAACGTAATCATATTGATTTCCATATTGGTCATCAGGTCAAGTCCCAATGTCTACGCTGTGATGGTCACGTAAAATGTAAATTTACGCAAGAAACCAAGATTATGTGGGAGTTTCTTAATAATAATAAATCAGAAGCACGAAACTACAAGTTTTATTATCACATCCATGGCCATAAAAACAAAATGATTACAGTGCAATATTAGCATTTTTCTTTTACACACAAATGATAGAATTTAAACAGAATTACGATTACATTAGTACATTGAATGGTATTAATAACAATAAGGAAATGCTTAAGTGTAAATGCCCCCAAATAATTTCTCAGTGGTTTAGAAACTCGCCTCCCGATATTTGGCTTTAAGCCCTTGAACATTTTGGTCTAAAATGATACAGTGCTAATAATAGAATTTTGAAACCGAAGCAACAATTTTTTTAACATACACAATATAACTACATATGAGTACTTGCATATAAAGGGTGTTCTGAAAATCCGTCAGGAAACTCCGGAAGGTGATTCTACTTATTACAATAATAGCAGTATGTAATGTAAATTTTTTCGAATTGTCAATTGTTTGCAAGTTACAGCTTGTCAAAGTTCAATATTTTTAATTTTTCTATTTAAATAACTTATTTAATTCAAGTTCAATTAGTCTGTCATTTGGCACACCCACTAAGCAGATGAAGCTCTCTCGGACCAGTCAGAGAAAAGGTTCATTATATTATTTGTTCATAACTTTTTTCTCTTGCTAGACATCACAGAAATGTAAACGTTATTGAAAAGAGAAACAATATCAGAAAAAATTATGTTCTCTTTGTTTCTACAGAAAATCGTTATTAATGTGTTATGTGTTATTAAACATCAAATTTTTGATAATTCTTTCTGTAATTAATCAAGTTGCTATGATTCAAATAAATATCATTAGTAATTTTGGTGTTACGAATTGTATTAAAAATAAATTGTTTAAAGCAGGTATGTTTGATTTTTCACCATAATAATTTTTTTTTGGCTCTGTAATTAGCGTTGTGGAAAAATAAGATGAGGATAATGAATTTACTAATAATGTTTTATTTACTAACGAAGTTGGTTTTACAAGAGATGGTATTACAGCATGCCAATTTGATTAATTGCAGAAAGAATTATCAAAAATTTGATGTTTAATAACACTTTAATAGTGATTTCATACTAAATGGTTACATTTATGGACTTGAATAATACATAATTTTTTCTGATATTATTTCTCTTTACAATAATGTTTAAACTTCTGTGATGTTTAGCAAGAGAGGAAAGCTATGAACAAAACAAATTTTGAGTTCTAGGTAAATTGCCCTTTAGCGGCGCATAATGAAACTTTCTCTGACTGGTCCAATAGAGCTTCTACTTAGTGAGTGTACCAAATGAGAGACTAAGCAAACTTGAATTAAATTAGTTATTTAAATAGAAAAATAAAAAAAATGAACTTTGACAAGCTGTAACTTGCAAACAATTATTAACAATTCGAAAAAAAATTCCATTACATACTGCTATTATTTTAATCTTAGAACCACCTGACGGACTTTCAGAACACCCTGTATATGTACCCACGTAAGAAGAAGTTTTGGGACGTGACTAAATTATTTCATCTCCAGTTTTCAAATAAAAAAGTTGCACAAGATTAATGATCCCCTCCAAACCAAATTTATTGCCAATCCGTCTACATTTTGCGTATTTAATAATCATATGTTCTCTCTAACACTAAATCTTCTTAATACGGTAATCTCAATAATTTGAAACAAATGACACTAATACAACAATTTTTATAAGTAGAATTTGCATGGCAATCTTGGAATCTTTCAGAAGAATTTTTACATATTAGAACATTGCAACAATCCAGTTGTATTTACTATGAATGAAAACACAACAGACATTATTAAGTTCATTTGTTGAAATAAAACAAAATTGTAATTCAGACTTGGTTATGAACAGTACATTAATATTTATATAACTGATTACTTAAAATATGGCTTTATTATTATTTAATTTGTTTCTTATACTACATTGTCTTTTTTTTTGAAGGCAATAAAGCTTTTTTCCTCTTTAACTCGGGATTTCTACAACTGCAAGTAATTTTTCCGTTTCTTACAATTCATATTATGGTGGTTAGACTGTAGCTACTTGTTTCATGGCATTTTTCTAAAATGTGTAACATTTCAAGGCAAATGCGATCGATATTGAGAATTTTTTCAAAATACTATTTTATAAATACACTCGTGTACATTAAATTTGAAACTCGAAATGATCCAATCTATCGAATATAGACAGGGATATATTTTTCTCTAATACTCCAGAAATCAATATTTTTTTTAATTTAACAGGTTTATATGAAAACGTACTCTTATAGGGTACATGCTATATATTCACAGCACTCAATGACGCGTTAATATATTTTTTCTCAGAAATATAGCCATGTCTTATTGTTCATAAGAAGTATTTTGTCGAAATTTGCTTGTCAAATGAATCTAAGTTGCCTTACACAAAATCTTTAATGTTATGTAAATTTTGGGCAACTCTAAACATATTTATACAGGGTGTTTCAAAATGACCTCCCGTAAATTCAGGGGGGTGATAGTACGACAAAAAATAAGAATGTTTTGTCTTATGAACTATATGTCTATCTCCTCTTGTTTTCGAGATACAGAGCAACAAAATAAATTCTTTTAAATAGAATTTTTACGAAAATTTCCAAACGGTGCGAAATATTTTTATGAAATTTGGTATTCCGGAGTTTTTAAGGACGCCAAATACGTTGGTCTAATTATTTTTTGGATATTTCCAATTTCTAATGTACAATTTTATTTTCTAATAATGTACTCTTGTTAGAACTTCCTAATGTAGACGGTTTTCGAGAAAAAAGGCTTTTAATTGAACTCTTACAATATTATGGTGAAGAAAATAAGTGACTTTTTTCAAAGTAGGCTTATGTCAAAACTTATTGATGGATGTCTCATAAACAACGCATAAATTCTCAGTAATATTTTAAACTCTACTTAACTTTATATCAAAATTTTAGTGATTGTTGGTGGCTGTAGTTAGTAATGACTAATTACAGTTACTAAAATTTTGATATAAAGTTAATTAGAGTTTAAAATATTCCTGAGAATGTATGCATTGTTTATGAGACATCCATCAATAAGTTTTGACATAAGCCTACTTTCAGAAAAGTCACTTATTTTCTACACCGTAATATTGTAAGAGTTCAATTAAAAGTATTTTTTCTCGAAAACCGTCCTGATTAGGAAGTTCTAACAAGAGTACATTATTAGAAAATAAAATTGTACATTAGAAATTGGAAACCGAAAACCCCCAAAAAAATTAGAACTTAAAATGTAATACGAATGTAGCATAACTAGCGCCTTCTATAAAGTATACAAAAAATAATAATTGGACCAGCGTATTTGGCGCCCTTAAAAACTCCGTAATATCAAATTTCATAAAAATATTTTGCACCGTTTGGAAATTTTCGTGAAAATTCTATTTAAAAAATGTTATTTTGTCGCTGTGTATCCCGAAAACAAGAGGAGATAGACATATAGTTCATATGACAAAAAATTCTTATCTTTTGTCGTACTATCACCCCTTGAATTTATGGGAGGTCTTTCTGAAACACCCTGTATATTGTCCTATGTTTTATTAGTTTTGCAGAATAACCTTACTTAAATAAGTTTATTTTGAAAAAAAGGTCTTTTAAACTCACTTTAATTCCATCTTTTTTTCGTATATTAAAACCGATAATGCCAAGATGGTGATTTTCGACTATCAATAAATCGTAAACTGTTGAAAGCTGAAACGCTGAATAGAATAAAGTCCCACAACTGAAACAGGAATACGTTTTTGAGAATACAAATTACCAAAACGCCACCAGAAGATGTAAACATACCCATAAGTAGATACATTTTTATCTTATATTTGAGTTGCTGTCAGTTGTTTGCAACAAAAAGGCATTTCCCAAGATTTATCTATCATCTTATGTAGCTTAGGAAGTCAGTAGAAGAAGAATATTGTTGAATATAAATAAAACTATAAAATTAATGTATCAACCATGTAATTATAATGTTAAATTTGTTGTCCTTAAATAAGTTCTAGTTTCTAATTATATCACTTTTCTGTGTGTGTAACTTAAAGACATAAACATCTGTCTATTCACAGTAATTTATTTCCGAATAGATGTAGATCGTTGAATAGAGATAGGTACATCTTTTTTCAATGGATGTTAAATCCCATTCTGTTAACTGCAAAACCTTCAACAGCTAGCCCGATAAATAAGAAATCCGCCAGTAATTATGCAAAGAATTTGAAAACCAAATAAACACCTAGACTAAGCGAGTAGCGAATTCGAAGCGATATTGCACCAAGTCACTCGACGATAGTGTGGCGTTTGGAGTTGTTATTAGCTTGCTACGTTCGGTGGGTGGTGCTTGGCGGAATAGTGGGATTCCTTTGCGATTGCTAGATACCTACCTCCTTATTTATGTCTAAGAAATGTTAAAAACTGACAGACATGTAAATTTGTTACTGGAAAACTTTGGTTATACAAATAATTTTACTTTGTAGAATGATTAACATCAATATTTTGCAAATTTAAAAGATGATCTGCTAGGTACCAGCGTTTCCATATATTTAAGCTATAGGTATATACATGTACAGTTCTTTAAATTAGTTGTAATAATATTAGGATGTTGTAAGCCGGTGTTAACCTAGATTTATGTTGAAAACTTCTGAAATCGTTTTCCAGACTAGATTTCTAAATTAATGTGAAATATTTTAATACAATAAATAATGTATTCTGGCTATGTAACAACTAAAAAACACATCCGTCCCTAAAAATATTGAAAGAAAATACATTTTTGTATCTTACTATACTCCGCGGTCGAAATTATAGAGAGTGACTCATCGCTAGCTTTTGGACTAGTAAGGGAGATGAAGCGTGCCGGGAACGAAAATCCATTGGCGTGTCTGCGTAAAAGGCAACAAGATATAGAAAATATTGAAAAAAGATAATAAAACATAACATCTAATATTTTTTACGATGTGCTATAACCGGCACTTTGATCCATTTTAATTATTACAGCATTTTAAAGCGTTGTGTTTTTTAATTTATAAGTTTATTATAGCCATGGAATTAGACCCCTCGTCTACGCTTATGCTATGACATTTCTCAGGACGGATAAATCAAGTCCGTTTACATCCACTAAAAAAGAATTTCCCTAATCCTTACCGAGTGCAAAAGACAGAGACAGAATAAAGATCGACGTTCAGTGTAACTCAGTCTATAGACGATTATAGATTCTGTCGATGTGCGTAGCGAGCGGCACAAAGATAAATAATATTGAAGCGTATAAAAATTATTTTATATTTTATACGCATTATGGTAATAGTGTTTTTATATTATGTCTGAATCACTCTCTATAATTTCGACCGCGGAGTATAGTTGAATCACCTATTTTTTGCATCATAAACCTAGAATTGAAATATTTCAAGAAGCCTACAAACAAGCAGTCCCCAAGTATTTGATAAATTACTTTATATATAAGTACATACAGGGTGTCAGTTTTTTATGGGTATGGGTATGGGTGTTCCCATGATGCGAATCTAAAATTATTATTTTTTATAATCAAATGAATACTCGAGTTATAATTAATTTTTTAAATTTACACTTTAATTCTTGTGTACCCGGCCACTGAGAGACGTAAACCATTCAACTAGGGATTTGCGAAGTAGTTTACTATAAGCGTTGCAAGTTCTTTCTAAATCAACAATTAAAAATAAGTTAATAAAACAGATTGCTCTTGAGTAACGTAGTGACGTGTTATTTTAAAGTCACCATACTTTTTTTGATATTACTGTGGTCGAAGCACCGAATACAAAAAAAAAACATTCTATGATTTCTAAAAAATTAAAATATTTTACATAATTTATTAAATACTAACTAACATTGATGCGTAGATATACTACTAATTGTAAATATATATCTATGTTTTAATTAACTGTTAGAAAGCGAAATTAATGTTAAATAATTTAGTGATAACAGATTGCGTTAATATCTATGCACGATGGCGGCGTGATATTTTAGTCACCATATTTTTCTGATGTCAATGTGGACGAAGCGCCGAACAATTAAAAAATTGTTTTTAAAAAATTAAAAAAGTTTTAACCAATATTGGTAGTGACAGATAACATTACTAGTTGAGTATAAAAGTAATTTATGTTTTAAATTATTATTTTTACTGTTTTAAATAACGAACATAATAAAAAGGAAACAAAAATACTAATCTGATTGATATGAGATATTTTTTTTTATCGTTTTGAAGTTTTTACAAACAATTGTGTGTTACTGTAATTCTTCTACTAACAGAGGAAATGTGAAAAAATAAACTACTGCCACGTGTAAAGGTCTAAGGTAGTCTCTGTACAAATGTAAATTTGAAAATGTATTGAATTTTCTTATACATAGGTATACATAAAACTGCTAAAGATTGATATAAAATAATAATTAGACATTATTGTTTGGGAAAAAAGAAATTGCTGATAATCTTCGTTAATCTTAATTTTGATTTAAGTATACGTGATGATTACAAACTTGGAGAGTATATTTGACGAGTAAATAAATCGAGCAACGAAAACTTGGTTGACAGAAATATTTTTTGAAAATACCAATATATACCAAAATATTGGTAAAACAAAAACTTTTTTGGAACCGCTGATTCTACTTTAGCTTTGTCTCTGTTTACATAAGTTCTACTATGCTTATTTCACTTATTAATATAAATACGTCAGGTGCATTGTTCTTTCCCAAAAAGATAACACAGTTAAATGTAAGAATCTAGAAAAATCATCGACTTCACTTAAGGAGGTTCTCTTGCGGGGCAGGCGGTGCGGGAGGGAAGCCTATGCTTATACACGGTAGTTTCGTTGTAGTACCAACCTTACATAAACTAATTTGAGCGAACTAAATATAATAAATACGAATAAAATTTATACAACACATATTAGCTTGCATATATTTTTGGTGTTTATACACGGCAATTAACTTTTTATTTGATTAAAAGTGTCTATTTATCTCTTAAGAGCTTGTAAAATTATGGATGAGATCTGGCAACATTGCCATTGCCATGGCGTGGTAGTAAAAGTTGTGTCAACTGTGATTTGCGCATATTCCGAATATGAATGAACTTCCAAGATACAAAGGAAAAGTAATGACTGAAAAGCAATATAAAATGCGTATGAAACAGAATATGGATTGATGAGAAAAAAGTAAAATGTGCAAACCGAGAATCCATATGATAACTATCAAGAAGCTCAGTGTATGATAGTGAGACGTCGCCTTGTCAAATTGAAGATTATGACAGAACATCTATACTGTTCGTTTTGCAGAGAGATCCTGCCAATTTTTGTTTCAAATTGCTATTATATTGCATTAGATCACGAAAAATGTATTTAATATTAATTATTACTACATATGTTTTCGACTGGAATAATTTTATAGTCTATAATCGAGCTATTCAAATATAGCGCGTCAGTTGAAGCGTTAAATACAGCGTACAGTGTTGCCATATTTCCTTTCATTGGATCAGATGTTTGTTCAAATTTCTCAAAACGTTATATATTCATTCCATTATCTCAATAATTACATTGTAAGTGCATATTTTTATTGTTTTAAAATGTTTAGTAATATTTAATTCTTTAATTACAATTTTATTTTCCCGATCCTAACCATTTTTAAAAGTAATATTCATGTTTGATTAAAGTTTTTTTCCCAACTCCCATAAGAGCCTGTGTATAAAGAGCATAATGTTTAATATTATTTTTCAAAAAAACTGTATTGGCAATCGATCTGATATTTTTACACGAGACAGTTGGCATATTTATTAACAGATTTCAATGATTTTGAAAACTTTCTTACCATTTTTTTTTCGGTATCGAACCTCCTTAAAAACATTTGTTCACTACGAATTTCACAATAAAAGACACGCATTTCCATAATGAAAACTACCGTAGAACTGGTGATTACCTAAAATTGAACTAACAGTTTTTCTATTTGTTACAAAAAAGCAGAAAAAAATTACGGTCATAAATATTGACCTTTCTTTGTGCAGCACGTAAGTCGCGACCTATTCCAGAGGTCCTCAATAACTATTTTGATTATTATTCATTTTATGCAGAATTTTGTAGTTTCAACGATTATATTGATAATAAAAAATCATCTCCATGTCTGTGAATACTCCAGACACATTAAAATATTACAGAAAAACGAATTATAGTTTTAAAAGCCTAGTGAACATTCCAACGAAAAATAATGTTTGAACTAAAAAAAAATATATATTCATATAGATGCATGAAAATCTGTGAAATATTCTTTAATTTTATTTTGCCGCACTTTAAAGAAGAAATTAATAGAAAATTAGTAAATAAAATCCTGTACCACAAAGATATGTTAGGAATTGATTTTAAATAAATTTGTTTAACAATCCCTGATTAATCCTTGCAGTGGGGTTTGTTTTCTAAATCTTTTATTAATTTAGAGAGTAAGATTTAGGTACAATTAAAAAAGATAAGTTGTTTAATGAGAGCCAGAAATTTTCCAGAGCGCAGTTTTTCAATCAGAGCCTAACATATCTGTTACTTTTCATACGAATATTACGTAGAATTGTAAAGCATGAAATAAATCATGAATTTATAAATACATTCATGGTTAAGTTGACTGAAATTCGGGACCTGATTATTAAACATTATTAGACAAATTTCATTTTTCTTGTGGAGAAAATTTCGTGCAGCGACAGGAAATTCCAACGAATGTTATTGAGGGTCAAATTTATTGTTTATTTTAAAATATATATTTAATATTACAACGTAGGGAAGTATGGAATCGTGAATAATCGTACTTGTGTATATGTGTATGTAAATAGATTTTCACGTGTCTGTGCCTAATTTTATCCTTAAATAATAATTGTTGAGCAACTTGCAAGACAAAGTAAAATAAACGACTTCTAGAAAAACATTGTTACACCCGCGACTCCGCCATCTTGTACGCACATCCTGAAATTGCTGGAAAATCGTTCGATGCTACTTTCAGGATCGTATAGGGATCTGAAACTGAGCTGTATCGTCATCTGGTGATCAGATGTTGAACCTGTCTACTTCGAATCTCAGTGGCGCTAAAATCGTTCGCTGCATGTTCCCAGCGGTCGAAACTCATTGACGTCGCCTAGACTTATCGCGAGATGGCTCTACTAGAGAGCACATAAACCTGGGAATATTATTAGTTGGATATTGAGCATTCATTCCATGCCAAATCACTGAGGTTGTAATGGCATCATTTTTAATTTTCCTAATTTTTTGGTATTATTTAGTACCCATTTAGAGTCGCTTTCTTGAATTTTTTCAAATTTTTATTTCATCCATTCAAGAAGTTACGAGCATTTGAATATTTTGGGAATATTAATACACTTTTTCCGCAACGTAAATTAAGTATTTAAGGATAAGGGTAGCTTGTCAGAAATCTATTTCTGCTCGGATGTACCTTAGGATGTACTCATTGAACTTATTAGTAATTCTTTCGAAATTATTTCAAATTTGTTCTGAAATACAAATTTATTATCATTTGAAAGCCTACACATGTGTTTATTGTGTTAATTTGGGGCAATTTCTTGATTGTTATTGGGACAGACATTTATTTTAAAGGAAAATTTGAGTGAACCATTTATTGACAAGTTTCGTTTTATATTAATTTTGACAATAAGGATTTGTTTATTGGTCTCTTCCCATAATTAGGAATATAATACGTTGATTATTCTATTATTAAATACTTTTTTATTAGTGTTTGTAGCCAACAAGGATCTAAATTCACAAAGTCATTTGAAACAAGTCTTTCACCGTTTAATGGAGACGAAAATAAAGCCTTAAAAAATTAAAAGAGACCTCGATTCTGTGAATTTAGATGCTAAAGAAGAAGTAAATAATAGTAGTAAATGTAACATGATATATCTAGATATGGAAACAGACAAGTAAACATATTTGAACTGTCAAAACTAAGACAAAGGAAGTGACAATAAAAGCAAAAGTCAACGACTTATAGAAGTCAGCGATATACAGGGTGTTTATTAAGCACTTGTATAAACTTTAAAGGGCGAGTCTTTGACGAAATAAGATAAAAAGTTCATATGACGCAATGGCTTGGTTCTTGATATACAGAGCGTCAAAAAAAAAATTTTGTTTGGTATTTGGATTATATTTTTGTTCAATAACATGGCAATTTGACCAAATTCGGGAAACTGGGAGTATTGATGATGAGAAACTCAAATATTTACCTAGTTTTTTGTTTACTGTTAGAGGGGGCCACAAACAGTGTTGTACCTGTATTTAAATAACCATAACTTTTTTGTGTCACACTCTATGCCATTTTTGAGTAAACATACATATTCTCCATTCAATTTTACGTACAGGAGGTACTCTTAGTATTTGTCGCTGAAAGTAGCAGTCTTGTAAAAAAAACGGGTTTAAAGTTAAACCTGTGTTAGAATTTTGTAAGTTGAATCATTAAGAATTTTTGAAAAATAAGTAAAAAAAATGTGTCTTTTAGTGATTGTATTGCCATGTGACAAACTCATTTACAAGATTAAGACTAAACTATTACTACAAATAAGTTAATAATATTTACAATAATTGATGAAATAACATTTTTTTTGAACGCTCTGTATCTAAGAAATGACATTTTCGGCGTTACACTTGATCGTTGCTGATAATAATGTACTCGTTTTTTGAGATACAATCTAAGTAATCGTCACACATATTGTACTAGGTTCACCGTAAATTCTGAAGTGATTATTGTTTATAAATGTCATACAGTGTGTTCATAAAGTCGTATCAAATGTTATCTTTTTCAATGGCAAAAATTTTGTTTTTTCAAATGGAACACCCTGTACTTTTTAACTGGATGTAAAAGACCTTCTCAAAATCTACAACTTTCATAATATTTATTTCAAAATAGATGTAATTTATTAAGAATACTATGTGTTAATTAATTTGATCGTAATTAAAAAATGTTGACATTTATTAGAAAGATGTACAGTCGCCCATAAAAAATTCTCAAACAAATATTAATAATTTTGTCAAATATATTTTTACAGAGGCTGTCTCATAGAATTTTTTTAAGATATGAGTAGTCCCAACAACTGTGACTTATTTCGTACGATTACGTAGCCTCTATTCATAAAGTGTTATTGTAACCCTTAATATTCATATCTCGACAGAACATTTGGACTTATTTAGAATTCACAGATTATTACATCGATTCGTTTTTCATGAGACACAAAATTTCCAGTGCTGAAGCATTTCTAACTAGAACCACTTAGACTGTGCTACAATAGGTTCTAGGAAGCTCAGCCAAAATATTTGTTTAGCCGCGTATTTATTTTCTACTACCGAGAAACATAAATAAAATTTCGTTGATACCATGGGACATAAGTCTCAGACTCCTTTAATTATTTTTAGAATCATCTCTGGCATAAGATATACAGTCGCTTTGACGGTAGTTCCTCAACGAAATATTAAACTGAGGTGATGTGGACACATTTTTTTTAAAACAATTGTTCTAAAATGAATAAGCGTGTCTGTGATAAACCTGTTTCGTGAAATTGCTGATATCGCTAAGTAAAAAAATCGTGTTTTATCTAGTAAAGTGAATAGTGCTGTGATATAGAAGACAACTAATATAGGACCATGCTGAGGAAGAAGCACCATCATTCCCATCACCACCACCACCACCATCACCACCCCAAGAAACACATTTACATACCATTCTCCAGGAATAGAAGGGTAATCAAAATTTATGGCACTTTCATACTATAAGTTTGGTTTTATGTGGATTGTATGCTTTATTTGAGTAATTTAGTAATAATCCGGTTTCATGTGTTGCATAAAGCGCGAGATGTTTGGCGAAATCGTTTTAGGGATATATTTAGACTTTCTTTAGTGTCTCCCCCTTGGAAATCGACTGTGCTGGATGTCTAGAAGGCTCTGACGAATCTGCCAGAAGGTTAGAAATATTTTAGTATGAGTTATTTCACTGTTGATTTGGAATATTACGGAATAGGAGCGATTCCAGTTTGTGTACTATTTTAAAATTTATGAACGTGAAGAGCACGTGCTTATCTGTGTTTGCAATCTGTAATAAAATATCGAGCATTTGATTTGAAGTTTCGTTTCACAAATGAACTATAAATATAATGTCACACTCGATATACCTTGAAGTTTGGCATGGCGTGAAAATGTATTTATCAAGACCTCGGAAATATTTTTACTGTAATGATAAAGGAAACTAATTCATATTTATACGAATACTACATTGATCTCAAATAATAAGATAATAATGATAATATTGTAAAATTTTGCAATTGTTGCTAGAATGGAATAGTTATGGGAAAAATATTTTGTTGAATTTAAATGTTACCTAAAAGAGTGACTGAAAATAATTAAAATTAATAAAAATGTAATTGGAAAATATAAAAAGAAACGTATAGAAAGCTCTTATTTTGTGGAAACAATTTCAAAGATGCATAACAAAATGCGGATAATGAGTTGAAAATTACTTACAAATTACTTACTTAATTACCTACTTAATTACTTACAATTCTCCTTCTTCTTCTTCTTCTTCTTCTTCTTATTCTTACAATTTTGGGTGAACCTTCTTCTGATAATATTAAAATACATTATTTTACATGTGACGTGAAAATATTCATCTGTCTATTAAAACAGTTAATTATATTACTATTATTAAGTGGTTGTGCAATGCAATAATAAACTTAAATTATATGCTTCAATGACTAAATGTATGATTTTAGGTACAAAACAAAGGTATCAAAATTATGCACAGAGTAATCTTGGGGTCGATTTCAATGGTGTAAAGATTGAAATGGTCTTGGAGATTAAATATCTTGATGTTGTATTAGATCAACAATTAAATTTTGGCAACCATATAAAAATAGTACACCACATATACACTTCTTCTTTAAAGTATTATTATTACTAAGTTTATTCTATAGTCCCTCTTTAAATTATTCTTGAACATAAAATAAAGTTTGCATCAAATTTGTTCTTATTTTCTATACAATTTTTCATAACGGCCTTATTAGTTCCCGATTCGAGGAATTGTTGTTTGTTGTCTCTTGTTTTCAGGAATTATAATGTTTTACTCGTGGAAGCGTACTAAAAAAACGTGACTATAGTGATGGATGTTTTCGTTCGAATTGTGGTACAAGGGAAAGTTGCAAAATTGTCAGGAATCGCTTTTTCAACATATTCAACTGAAACTTTATATTCGGGCTAATCTTTTAGACAGAAATAACTTTTCTTTATAACATTTTTGCCTAGGGTTGAAAATAAAGGTACTTTATTCTTGGGCCGATTTGCAGTTTTCGTCCGCCCCTCGTATGTAACAAATGTTTTATGAAGTTCGATGGACGCTATTTTGATTTGACGACATGCAGAGACAACTGACAATCGAAGAAATTTATTAAATTTATACATAAAGTTTTTTCCCATATGGTGCAAACTTTTTGGATAGCACTGTATATGGAAAAATTTTTGAATACAAAAAGTAGTAAACAGATAATCCAGACAAAAGTGTAGCCAATTTTTAACCATATCTACGTAATCTTGAAACAATGTTTGCCAATTTTAATGATTTTGTTACTATTAATTAAATTACACCAAATAAACAATTTCAGTTATAGGTACCGAAGAAAATAGTTTTCCAAGCGAATCATCTTTATATTAAAAAATATTTTAATACAGTCCATACATGTTAAGTGCCCTGTATATACCTAATATTCTTTAAAACAAAAATTATTTAGTTACTATGTGAAATAGTAACAGAAGATATTATTAAAATAAACAATATTTGAACGAAATTCCTGCATATTTAACATAATGAAATATCAAATATATCTAAATATACAAATTTTACACAAAAACTGGGCTTTTTAAAATTTTGGAATTATAACAAGTTATAAGTAGGTAAACCTATATATGCTAGACAGTATTCAAATCTACGATTAGTTTGGGACACACAGAAATGATTTAATACATACTAATGTTTTTCTCAGTGTAACTCTATTGCAGTATTGCCATCTGCATTATAACGTCATAAATCTACAGCAAAGGTAAATATTATTAAATAAATGTACTTCGCAGGCTTTGCAGTAAATAGGAATTAATAAACCTGTCAGAGATATATTCTACTGATTGTAATTTTTATTAAAATAGGTAACTTCATTTAACATATACAGAGTTCATATCGATAAAAGGAATAATTAATTACAGTCTTTGTGAGTACTTATCATTCCCGAATTCAAAGTAATCTACTCGATTCTAAGGAATTTAACTCTAAAGGGTGGACCAATAGTGATAAATTTGAAGTTTTTTTATATTTCCCAAGAAGAAAGACAAAAAGTACATAGCTATTGTCTAGATCTCGCGTGCAAAAAAAAATTAACAGTAAATCGACATCTCGATATTTTGATTTATTTAAGACGATTCATTCGGTCATTAGGTCATCTTTTAGTTTTTTATTTTTCTCAGAAATGGTACACGGAGAAAACTACTATTGTATTTCTAATCATTACCCCTCCAATTATTAAACTCTTGTTTCTTTAAATAGATATTAACAATAAATGTTTTATATCAATATTATTCAAGAAATAGAAAATTTATATTTTATATGAGAACAAATATTCTACTAAAATTAACTAATTGTATGAGAAATTTGCTATAAATATTCTAATAGTAAAAATGATGATACAGATAATAATTGCTATTAAGATATTCCGTAAATAAAGAAATATCAATCAACATCTAAATTATAGCTTTATACTAGGTATTAATACTTTCCTTATATTTATCCACCTGTCAATAATTTGAATCTTGTGTCACTTCAAAAATTATGAAAAAGGTAATTCTTGATTTTGAACTTTTTGAAGTGCAAGAAATATATTATAATTTGGATCCTTATAAATTAAACGAATTGTAGGTAGTTAGTTACTCTTATTTTACCTTTCAAGATAAAGTAATAATTCCATTTTCAGTCAGCATATAATTTACAATTAAGATAATTCTAAATCAGTGACAACCATAATGTTAGGCGAAGTTGTATTCTAAAATGTAGTAACTCAGTAATAGGAGTTCTAGTAGTGGAGATGCCAATGGCGCTACCTATGGTGGATATGGTATGGTCTATATGTGTCTATCAGAATGTTATAAAATAATCCAATAGGCTGAATAGGGTACATCCTGGCGTCTTTTCAAAAAATACCCTCAAGAAAAAAAACGCAAAAAACCATACAGTATTATTTTCCTTTTTGCTTTATGGTTATTATATATTATTGTGGCTAAACACCCTCGCCAAGCCATGAGCAATCCCTATTCTGGAAATTTTGCTGAATCACCACCTTCTCGTAGAGTAGGGCTATTTTCCTCGCCTCGCTTACACAAGGGGTCGTTAGTTTTAGATCCTTTCCGAGGGTTGATACGTTTTTCTGTATAAGTCTGGCCTAAATGTTTGTAGCTTCTGTGAATGGTGCAGGGTCTTACCTGGATATCCAGGATTATGTGGATTACACAATCAAGTACTAACCTCTATCATCGTTGCTTAAACTTTCATATCAGTAACATGAACGCCAAGTATTATTTTATCAATCACTTTTTAATATTAAATCATCGTGTGAATTCCAAAAAGAGTTCAGTAATTCAGTGAAATGTCTACTTTCCTTTCCTATATTTACAGTTATAACTATTTTTATAAATGGAGAATTGATTCATGATGGCAGATTTCTGTTGGACACAAAAAGAGAAAAACGAATCAGAATAGACAGAAAAGAAACAGAAACCCCTGCATAGGTCATCAAAAAGAAAAGAGTTCGCTGTAAGAGCAACATCAAGAAAAGCCTGATTCGAGTCGGTCGAAATTATTATTATTTATTCGGATTCACGATTTCCATTTCTCTTGCGATATTTTGCAATTTTTACAACATTTTTGAGTAATGAGGCTCAACAGACTTCAAATTCGGCTCGTCAAAATTTATAAGAACACATTTCTTTGCGATTTTTCGCTATTACTTTGCGATTTTTGCTAAATCTGGGAACGGGGATGCAGCTAAAAGACTTCAGATTTGAATTCAGCACTTTAAAACACATAAGAAACCCACTTGATCAAGTTCAGAACAAATTTTTTCGAATTTTTTTTTGCGTTCACTAACGTTAAATTTGGGGGTGTTTGAGCTAAACGGACTTCAGATTCAGATTCAGTACGTCAAAATACATATAGCCTATTGGGTAAAATCATAGGTAAGACCACTTTTTTGTGTTCTGGTTTAATTTATGCAGTACCTATTAGGTATTATTAGAAGTGACTTACATCCCAAACTTTTTATAAGTGATTATATCCTCTCTAAATTTATTATTATTATGTTAATTCGATGTTTAAGAATAAAATATCACAAAAAATATTATACAGGGTGTCGCTCGTAAATGTGATACAAGCCTGTAGCTTCTTTATTTTTGACCTATTTGAAAAATTGGCCGTTAATAAAAAACAGCAGTATCACAGTTAGATAGAGTTCTTTTTTACCCTATATTCCATAAAAAAATTTAAATCAGCCAAATAATGAAGTTACAGGCTTGTATTATATTTAAGCGCGACACCCTGTATTTTCTCCTTTAAAAGAGTATATCCCCTTGTCCATTTTCAGAAAAAAAGCTTATATGGAAAGATAATCTTGATTTGTAATATATTACCCTATCTAAAAATACTGAAATACAGAGTGATTCATTAACAATGGGAAAATCGAAAGCTGAAGATACTACACGTGAAATGGTGACGATTGGCACAAACATGCCTCATCCGAAAGTTAATAGTTTCGGAAATACAGGGTGTTGAAAGTTAAAATTTTAAATCGTTTTTTTGCGATTATTCTGAAAATATGTAGGTTAGGAACTTGAAAATTTGTGATACTATATTTTTTTAAGCGACGAATAAGATGCGTGTTGTAATTTCAGCATTGCTCATAGAGGGCGCCACTTACGACCAATTTTACCGAAAATTTAGTTAATAACTTTTTACCCTGTATGTCTAACATGAAACTTGATTCAAAACCTGAAAGAGC
>NW_019416616.1:102521-166364 GCF_000390285.2 Anoplophora glabripennis | reverse complement strand
GCCTAAAAAAATATAGTTTCACAAATTTTCAAGTTCCTAACCTACATATTTTCAGAATAATCGCAAAAAAACGATTTAAATTTTAACTTTCAACACCCTGTATTTCCGAAACTATTAACTTTCGGATAATCGTCACCATTTCACGTGTAGTATCTTCAGCTTTCGACTTTCCCATTGTTAATGAATCACCCTGTATAACTTGGGACCACGTTTTTCATTTTTTGATACCTTTCGGAACAGTTTTTATGGCATAGGCACCGAAAATATTTTTTTGTATTCTGATAAAATTAATTATTTTTTGTCAAGTTTCTCGAGAAGTACAAGACTTCCTGTACAGTCTGTTCACAAAGCACAGTATCAGCTAGTTATTCTAAAATTCTATTCAGATGCAACAAGGTTTGATATTATCTCTAAAAATATGCATTTTATACAGAGTGTTCTTAAAGTCCATCATGAAACTGCAGGAGATGATTCTAAGGATTAAAATAATAATAGCAGTATGTAATGAAAATTTTTTTAGAATTGTCAATTGTATGCAAGTACCTAAATACCTAACTTATTTAAGTTCGAGTAGTCTCTCATTTGGAACACCCTCTAAGTAGATGAATCTCTATTGGACCAGTCTGAGAAAAGTTTCATTATGCGCCGCTAGAGGGCACTTTACCCAGAACTTAAAATTTGTTTTGTTCATACCTTCTTTCTCTTGCTAGACATCACAGAAATTTAAACATTATTGAATAGAGAAACGTGCCCACAAATGTATCCGTTTACCAGGACATCGCTGTTAATGTGTAAGCATCAATTTTTAATAATGTTTTCTGTAATTTTTCAAGTTGCCATGCTTCAAATAAAGGTCATTAGTAATTTTGGTGTTACAAATTGAACAAAATTGTTTAAAGCAGGTATGATTTTGATTTTTCACCATACTAGTTTTTTCAGCACTATAATAGCATTGTGGAAAAATAAAATGAGGGTAATGAATTAAAAATATGGTAATAATATTTTATTTACTAACAAAGCTGGTTTTACAAGAGAAGGTTACAGCATGGCAACTTGATTAATTGCAGAAGGTATTATCAAAAATTTGATGTTTAATAACATTTTAATAGCGATTTTCTGCTAAACGCTAAACGGTTACATTTATTGGCTTGAATGAAGAGTACATAATTTTTTCTGATATTGCTTCTCTTTTCGAACAAATTTTGAGTGCCCTCTAGCGGCGCATAATGAAACTTTTCTCTGACTGGTCCAATAGAGATTCATCTACTTGTGAGTATGCCAAATTAGAGACTAATCGAACTAGAATTAAAAAAATTGAACTTTGACAAGCTGTAACTTACAAAAAATTGACAATTGAAAAATACTACTATTATTTTAATCCATAGAATCACCTGCCGGAGTTTCCTGGCGGACTTTCAGAACACCCTGTATATTAGGCATGATTTATTTAATTAATATCAGGCAGATCCCATTTATATAGTTTTTCAGATGACGGCTGAAATTACGTACATATTAAATTATTGAATTTCTATTTATTTACGTTATTGTATAAATATTGTAAACTGTTGTTTCTTTGAAAATTATTTTGAAGTAGTAAGTGGCATGTAGAGGGCGTTGACATTAGGAATAAAATTTTTACGACAAAACGACCTTGACCGAAAAACATAATGTATTCTAGTATTTTTATTTTTTCTACATTCAAAAAACAAAAAATAATAATAAAGTAATTCGCCGCTCTATACACATGCATGTTTATAAAATAGGCATATATATTATTTGTCCTGTCGGTCTATTCAGGAAAAGTATCCAATATTCATAGCGCTGATTTACCCATACTCCGTAAAATCATTCCATTCATACCGAATGAAAGCAATTAACGTGAAAGCAGGTATAAAAAATGATTACGCGGCGATAGTTGAATTTGAAAAATTCCTGCTACCAGTATCAGCAAGAAAACAAACATCATGGTAAGACGTGAAGTAAAATAAGACACACCCCCAGTCGAGTATGTAGTCAGTTGTTCGAATCGATACTTGCGCGTGCGCGCCATTAATCAACCCCACCTCTGTCAGAGCAGGGGGCCAGGACCGGTCCCGCAGAAATATAGGCCCGGTGGTTGACCCGACCTGTCTCCAAAAATTACTGCAACAGACAGTAATTTAGCTTACAAGAAATTGTTTATTAAACTGCGAGTTGCATCAGCCGATTTTGTATACAGTGTCCCAGGACATTGTAAAAAATGGAATGATTTTTTTTTTCTACCGGTAAAATAAACTTTTTTCTTTTATGAACATATGTTCCAAAAAGCACCCCTTCCAAGCAACAATATTTTAAATATTTTTTTATAAAAGTCAATTGTATTAAATTTAGTAAGTTTATGTATTTGAGCATGCTCTAAAAAACTGATTTTATATAGAGTTGTCCCTTTTTACCTATCGCTAACTTGAAAAAGGAGATAAAACGGGACATAAAAGGAATAGAACTAGAAAGTGCAATCAAAAACGCTTTTTTTTGTCCTGGCATTTTTTTACGAACTATGTATCGTTTTTGAGTAAATAAGAAATCCAAAATAACCCCTGATTAAATAATATTTTTTATTTAAATTTCTTTCAGTTTTTTAAGATTAAATATGATCACAAATGACTATTAAAAACACCAATAGTATCGAAACGATTTGTACCTGGACTGTCGGTGTTTGTTCTGGGTAAATAAGTGACAGCAAAAATAAAAGCTAAACTGGTACCCCTCTGCCAGTACACCTGTCGTGATATCGTTTATCTATTTATTATCGATATTCCCTAACATAACTCGTAAATGTGTTGGGGCACTATCATATTATAAATCAAGGTTGAGTTTATTTTTTAGAAAATACGGGTAAATCTTTCCGTTTCACATGCGAAATAGAAAAGAAGTCCCAATTATCATTGTCATGATCACTAACGATACTTAACATTCATACTGAACTGTTGTTTATGCCAGCAATCTCCTGTAAAACCGCCCCGATTTGTTTAGATCTTTTCTGGTTCAGGTTAAGTAAAGCACAATCGAAAAAATATTAATGATTCGTTTACAATGAACAATGACAAACCGTTGCGTCTACGCTCGAGATAATGCAATCGCATTATTGGTTGAAAAATTACACCAATCACAGTCGGTGATATAGGATGGTACGTTTTAATGTAATCTTGATCGTATTTAATTATTTATAATTTTGCCGAATTTAATTGCCAACATGAAGGGAATAAAATTCCTGGTCATGTGGCCTGTAATCATTTATGAAGGTTCCATATATTAAGAAAGAAGGTAATAGATGACGGAAATCCTTAATGAAAAATAAAGGTAGTTAAATATTGCGTTGTTGCTGATATCAGTAACAAAAACCAGTCAGTGTTGCAACATTTCATATGTTTAAATCTTCATCTAACAACCGTAAAAACTGCAAAAAACTTCGTCTATTATTTGAATTGTATTCCAGAGTTTGTTTTTTCTTCAAACTTCAAAATTTTTGTTTTTTTTTTTGTAATAGCTTCCATTTTTTTTATGTAACGTAGATTTTTTACTTCTAAAAATCAGTACATTCGATTGCATTATCGACCATGTGTATTATGTGTTTTAGATCTTTCAACAGAAAGTAGAGAACATTTAAGGATTTTTATTATGTTTTCAAACCTTGATGGACTTGATTGCATAGAATCTCTTTCTAAAAGCGGTTTGAAGCTTTTTCTAATTATTAACAGTTTTTAAATTATTATAAAAAATCATTAGTCCTTAATTGAAAAATAAGAAATAGTAATAGGTTATTTAGTTGCTTATGTACGAATAGTCTATCAGAAAATCATACAGACAATTAATGCCTTCTAAATTTAATAACAAACTAAAAAAGTGCATAAGGTTGTTCATAATATTCTATCACCCCCACCTTTTCTATTTTCGTATTTAGTGAAAAGTGATGTAGACGAAAGTTTTAGGAAATTTTCTTGCAATTTCAAAGCAATACTAAGAAAAACAATAAAATTTTTCATTTTAAAATAGAAACCTAACTTATATTTTTGATAAAACATCCTGTATATTGGTATATATTTATATAGGGTGTATCTTTGTGATTGCAGTGATATAAGGTTTAATAGGTCTAATAATAAGGGAAATGTTGCCAAAACTGATGAAGTTTTGTTTAGCTCAAAATTATAATATTGTTGGTAAATAAACAAATATATGTGTTGACTTTTTTGTGTAATGATGGAATATTTATCAATAATTAATGCTGCTTACTTTATTCTATCCGTGACGCAAAATCTCAGTTACTTCTAAACTGTGAGTCCGGCCCTGCTCCCGGTTACAAAGCTTTTACTCCTGAAACCACCACGCTATGAAAGTTTGAGCTTTAAATTTCAGCAGGAGTGTACACCACACTACCTAGCGGTAGTTACCCGCAATACTCTGCATATAATCTTATACAAAACATCACTTCTCCATTCAGAAATAGCGTTCGCGATCGAAATATGTTTAATGTTACAGTATCTAGTGATCTGTGGAGAACCGTCTCGTATCACCGGTTCGACTTTTCCACTCCTTAGAGAGATTAGTACTAGCATTAAAATTTTTTCGCTATGCAATGTGTAAATAGTACGTAAGCAAATTGTACAAAATTAGTTAATGTAGTCCAAGTTACGCTTAGTTTGTGTAGTGTTAAATGCATCAGAGGTGCTTTTGGTAATTTTTTACGATAGTCCGAACTCCATGGTACATCATCTAGTGTGCCAAGAAATGTCGCAATATGATAGGATACAATAATTATAATAATCAAGGATACAATAAGCTGTTCACACAGGTGAGTCCATGCTCGGGAAATTAATAACGTTCATATTTAACTCTGCTTATTTAACCGCTGATAGCGTCTGCAAAAAAAAATATATGCAAGCAGTGGTGCCATGTAAACTCATTCTGGGAATGTTTAACATGGTTAGACGGTCGACAAATATGCGTCAAAGTGACGTCACCTTCTTAGGGTTGTTGGTAAACAATGGGGATGTACCCCCGTTTATATTAAATGTCAAATATTTTCACAGTCTAGTTATGTTATTAGGTGAACACTGAACAAAGACGAACGATAGCGATATCCTGTTTTTTGTTTGCAGGTAAATTGTCCTTCCCTTCGTATTAGAACAGAAATTACGACACAACTATTACCTTGATTAATTTATTGCAGGAACATATATTTGTATACGTGTAAATCAATTTTCTCAGAAAATAGTACGTTAGTAAAAGTTTTTTTCTTCTTTGAGCTTTAAATAATACTTTATATATATAAAATGACTATTAAGTACAAAATTTTACACATTTCCAATCTGAATCTAAGTAAATACAGTATGAAAAGCATGTTTTCGTATCTTGTACTATAAATAGAGAGGAAAAAGCACAGGCAACTTTTCCTCTTGTCAAATTAAGTGCCAATTTTGAAAATTTATAACGAAATGGTCGGACATTGTTACATATTTTTAGTATTCGGTAAATTTAGAGACGTGTTTATTGAACATACATTTTCTTAAATTTATTATGCAGCTGTTTAATGCATCTTGCTTAAATATAAACAGCAAGCGTTTAATTTTTATAGCATATCCAGCAGTTTTAATAGTGTGTGTTAAAATTCATGTTTTTTCATCACACAAGTTTATGAGCAATTTGTTATTTAAGAGTTCTAAAATTTACTCTATCTCTGTTCTAGGCACAAAAATGAGTACACAAAAACCGACTATATGTAGGAAACAAAATATTTTGTTATAGTCAACTTATAGGTTAGCTATCCCAAATAATGTTCATTATTTTTTGTGGAAAAGGTATGCCCCTTTCTTTGACGCATGCGTCTGGTATTGGTATCATAAAGTAGTAAAAAAAATGAGAGAGCAGAAAACTAATATCAAGTTCATTATTTGATCGACATACGATTTGATAATGCTTTTTAATTATCAATACTTGGAAATATTGCCCATTAAAAAAATTGTATCAGCAGTATTATTGAGA
Source organism: Anoplophora glabripennis (assembly GCF_000390285.2). NCBI lineage: Eukaryota > Metazoa > Arthropoda > Insecta > Coleoptera > Cerambycidae > Anoplophora > Anoplophora glabripennis. The sequence goes on along the minus strand of NW_019416616.1, from coordinate 160,346 downwards.
AATCAACAAAACGATTATACATTATTGAGATTTGAGGTAATAATTCCTCTGTTTGCAATATATTTGCAATTAAAGACCTGTATTACTTTTCTATTTTGTTACATGTGCATTCTAATTAATATTTATTTACTATCTCAAGCATCAACAAGTCTGATAACATACGAGTATCCATTGTGCGAATTTATAATTTTTGCTATTAGAATGTATTTGTTTTCTTTAACCACTCGTTGGGATTGATGTTTCACCCACATATATCGTGTAAATTAAACATGTAGGTAATGAAAAGTGGAGCACATTTATCTGCAACGTATGTTAACTAACAGAATGGAAACCTCGCTTCAAATCCTATTTAAAATAGTTTAGCAAAACCAATTATTTTCAAGCAGTGGCTTGAAAAAATTCATTTTAATTCCGTTGAACAGGATATTTAGATAGCGAAATAAGAATTGTATCGTATTACAATATAATAGAATGGTTTACTTTTTACACGGAGAAAAATAGGTTTGTAACAAATTATGTACTATATTATTGTGCTACATAGAGAGTGGATATACCTATTTAATAAAGTAATGGTAAAGTTAATTTTAAATAAAATTTCTTTGTAATGTGCCACACAAATTGGACTTAGTCATATTTTCTATATACATTACAGTCAATTATAGTGCTATAATTGTGTAGTTTTTAATATAACTCTTTTCCGTATGCAGTCATGGACAAAAATAGATCTCCAACGATAAAGTTCTGTCGTACAAAGGATCAAAGTTACATGAAAATAAAAAGCGTTCCTTTGAAAAAATTCTCATCTCCTTTAGTTTATTCCCTGTATTCTGTTTATTATTAATCAGAGAATTTTAGTAAGAAAGCCAAGTTGTACTCCTATATGGTACATTCTTTGTCAAAACGACCACCACATCTGTCAAAAAACAAACAACTAAAAAAATTCTTTTTCGGGCTCATTTGGTAGCTGTACGGGTCTAGTTTTTATTGAGCTGTGGCCTTTTTAAGAAAAATCATAATGGTGGACGGGTAGGGCCAGAAAACTTCGAGAAAGTCACTATGAATATGAAGTTATCCTTGTTACCTCGCAGAGGTGGTAAAAAAATTGCGAACAGAGTTTATTCTCATGTATTTTTACTCGCTAAATACGAATCTAACAATATTTTTGGCCCATATTTGTCAACCACTTGTCAACAACTGAGATTTATTGCCCAGTCGCCTAGTGCAGCTGTGTTATATGCCGTTTGCCCGCGCGCGCATTCTTCAACTGGGCGTATACATTTCTACCACCTCCACGTTTAGTTCGACCAGACCTGTATATGGATGTGGCTAAATAAATATGGGAACAAGTTTTTCAAATATTTGAATGCCGAGTTGCTGCGTCAGCGACCGAACGAAAACGAAATATTATTTGTTGGATTGATAAAATTGTTGTTTACTTGTATTGTATAAAAAGTATTTGAACGTACAGTGTGGAACAGCCAAGTGGAATAAATTTTGTAAACGTAAAAATTTCATATCTAAATTTAACCCCCTTCGAATGGCAGTTACAACCACTAAATTTTTAAATGGGAAGTAAGGACTTGTGATACTTTATTTGAAAGGTATTTTCATTCTTTATTAAAAAATATTATGGTTTTAATATTTATTGCAAAAATTAGCAGTAAAAAAATAAATTCATGTTTGATGAAATTCGCTACAGCAAACTAAAAAAAAAACTTAATTTCAACAAAGATGTTCAAAATTACTGTACGCGGGAGTGCAAATGGCTCCATCTGTCGTGCGGACTCCCAACTGTGCCATTCAAATGGCTACAGTAGGAAGCAGCTTGCTATATTGCAGGTACTTGATTGCACGACCATACCCACAGAGGGTGTAACACAATGTTTGAGTTGTCAGTGTTACGAGAAACAACTACTCCAAGAGTTATATGCTCCTACCGGCATTGAATTATACTCGTAACACCTAATGCAACAGCTAGGATCGTTTGTCATTTTACCCACCAGACACAGACCGGTTTCGGACTTATTAGTCTTCATCCTTCCTACTGTAGACATTTGAATGGCACAGTTGGGAATCCGCACGACAGATGGAGCCATTAACGCTCCCGCGTACAATGTATTTCCTTGTTGTGACGATACGACGAAGAACAACTGAGTCGTTTGTTGGTTGTCGCACCTATGACACACTGATGAGGACTAATAAGTCCGAAACCGATCTGTGCCTGGTGGGTAAACTGACAAACGATCCTAGCTGTTGCACTAGGTGTTTGCGAGTATAATTCAACGCCAGTAGGAGCATATAGCTCTCGGAGTCGTTGTTTCTCGTAACACTGACAACTCAAACAATGTACAAAATTAGTTTCTTGAAAATCTTGACCACATCCTAATCGAAAATAAAAATATCTTCTCAACATCTGAGGCGTGACCGACTTAACCGCAACCATTTTTTTTTGCAATAAAATTGACAATGCCAGCTATGAATAATTTTGATAAGTTTTTATATCTCTTTTTAATTGAAAATGTTGAAAAAGAACACTGAAATTGTTTTTGCTAGCCTGTAAGAATAAAACTCTGTTTTTATATTTTTGTTTGTTGTAACAAATTTCAGCATAGCATTTTTGAATACACAATGAAAATACCTTTCAAATGAGCTTTCACAAGCTCCTACTTCTCATTTAAAAATTTAGGAATTGCAGATGCCACTCGAAAAGGGTATTTGGAGATGAAATTTTTACATTGCAAGATGTTATTTCATTATAAATGTGCACAATAATCGAGATAAGTAGTGAATTTGGTTGTTCCACACTGTATATATTTATAGTGGGCATATTTAACAAGAATATATTTGTTTTTCTGCTGATCGACATTCCAACGACAGCTGAAGAACGAAATTTTCCTAAAAGAAAAACAACTTATGGTTAAATATAGATATTCTATAAAAACCTTCAAAACATATATTATTTTCCTCTTTTATTTTTATCTTTACAAATAATATAAGCTGCGTATGTCAGTTTATATTAGCATTATCCACCAGTTCAAAAAATTGATTGCTGCAACTTATTTTCCAAAGATTATTTTGTTATTGCTATCAACCTTCTTAGTTTAATTCGACATATTTTTTAATAAAGCATGATACTAACGAGTGCTTAAATCCGTAGTGAATGCTGAAATGAAAATTATTTACTATTTAGGAAATATTGATCATATCATAGACCAGTAATTATAGTAATATTCCTAGGAACCTATAACACTTAGAATAAGAATCTATAAAGTCTGAAATTATGTGGAACGATCTCATTTCCACGGCCAAAGCATATGGTAAGATAATTGTAAATTATAATTAAATGTGCTTTACGATGCAATAACACAAGAAAAATTCTGGATTCGATGTCCCCCGCAGAATATGTGGAGTTAGATAACATTCCTCTTCGAACAGTGGTGAAGCAATATTAGATAAATTAGGTGGTGAATGTAGTTATAAAAAAATGTTCAAGTTGGACAAACTGAAACTAATAGTAAGTTTTTCTGGGATGCAATTATTTAGGAAACTCTTTAATTCATAATGTGTTATTAAAGTTTTTCTGCCAAATTATAATTTAGTTTTAATACAATATATAAAATTTGTTTGCTTTATTGAGTCATATTCTTCTAATATAATTTGCTACTCAAATTTACAAGGGACCAAGATACTCATTTTTGAATATATTATTATATATTTCAGGTTTAGAACTCTTCGATATAACGAAAAACTGAGTTTCTATTTCTGTTTGCAGCAGCTTAAAGCATTATAAAATAGGTACACCAATAACCCATTTATATTTTTTTACTCTATTTTAAACAAATAAATTTTAATTTTAATCTTACCAAATGAAGTCAAACAATGTTCTTCGATACCAGAAACCTATAGTAGGATCGTATTCGATGCAAAGTAAAGCAAAAAATTGTCGGTCTTTTAGCAAAGGAAAATTGTGTCATCATTTTTAGGACGCGTAACATGAACCATTTCAAATTTAATATGTAAAATCTGAAATACCGCTTTATACGCACTGTGTTCTGGTAGTAGCAGTAGTCGTCCAGGTGCATCGAGTGTACGAAGTGGTCAAATACTAACCTGGCGAGCTTGATTGTAAATCAGAGACCGTTTGGGTTAGGTTTATAATAAGTTATATTTAAAATAAATAGATTATGAGAATAAATGGATTTTGGCAGGAGCAGAGGTGACAGACGTGAACTCATTCCTTCATAACTTCATAATGCATAACGAAATGTTTCAATTTCTAAACCCCTTAAAACCGTATTGCACTGGATCCCTTAACAGGCAACGATATATTACTTTGCATCGAATATGATCCTACTATAGGTACATATGTAAAGGATATCTAAACCCACAGACAAGACTCCCAACTGCTGACATTGCGGGAAAAAACTGACCTATGGTCTATATGCCTCAACTAGTATTAAATTATACCATGGCAATAGTAAATAGCTAGTATTTTCTATAATAAAAATTAAAAATGATATGTAAATATAACCAATACAAAAACACATAAATAAATAAATAAATAATAAATAAATAAATAAAATAAATAAATAGATACATTGAAATTGTTAAAAAATGCAATCATTCAAAGAAATATCCTGTATTCTTGATGTCCTATTATTACCCTTGACAAAGGTTAATCACATAAAAAAGGTTACTATATGAAGAGATCTTTTTGTTTCTTCATTTTACTTGAGGCTGTTTCATCAGGAAGCACTCCTCGTATAAAAATTAATAGAAAAGAAAAATATATAAGCATAATTTTCTTCGACAGTAGAAATCTAGGTATGGAAAAGATATCTAGCCCCACAGACATCACTATATGACCCAATCAGTATTGAAATACACTACAACAATAGTAAATTAGTTTAATACTTTTAAAATAGTGTAAAAAAAGTGCCAGAGCTAGTAATAAAATATACATATCTTAAAAAAAATAATTAATATATCGACACCGTTCTAAATAATTTTTAGTTTCTGCATTTCTGTACTGACAAGTCGTTTGCCAATAAATTTTTATGATAATGGCAATGATTATGACTACATCTTTATTTAAAGTAACTGTATATTCCAACAATAATTTTTTATACTCTTATTATGGACGCCAATTCATCTAGGAAATCGATATTTCTTCTGCTGTCGCAATGCAATATGGAAAACAATAGAGAACACAATAAAATGTGTCTGCTCTATTGATTTTCACTCAGAAGTTCGTGATAATGTGAATCATTTTTTTGCCTTTTTGTGTCAAAATGCACACTTGCCATTAGACGTAATTAACTAATAATTTCAAAATTAATACATAAGTACAATTTGTTGGTGATATACAAGGTGTCTCATAATTAGGGTCCAATAATTTACCACTTGATTCTATTGCCAAAAATAAGAATATGTTTTCATATAAACATTGGTCGAGAAATGCTTCCTAAGAGGGCTACGCCCCAATAAATTTTTCTGAAATAGGTTGAAGGAAATTTATATGAATTTTGACATCATGAACGCTTATTAGAACACTCATTAAAAGTCGAAATAGATCACCATACAATTTTTCAAAAATTGGGAGGGTTGTCAGATAAAATTTTCACCAATTTTTTTGCTTGTCGAAATTTTTAAATTCAGAGGCCAACATAATGATAGACCGTCATTTCCTCTACAAGAAAGGTACTCTTTATTTCTTTCGATAAAATGCTCCATTCCCAAGAAAAACGGATTTAACTGCTTAGAAACGCACACTTTGGGAAGTGTTATAACATATTTTCTCGAAAACGGATTACTTTTTCGATATAAAACAACATTAGCATTTTTAATAAAAAAACTCAGATATATCAAATTTTACTATTTTTGAAAAACTGCAACATGTAAAAAATTTTACCTGAGAACCAACGCCCCTTCCCCCCTTGCTTGGGACGCCCATAACAAACTTTTCTAAGAACTTTTCACGTTGTTTATCACAATGTATATTGATATGATGACATAACAAAATTGATAATGTTCCTATTTTAGCTATTCAAGAAAAATTTTTTTTAGTTTTATTAATGTAGGTATGTAATGAAATGTTTAGATTCGTTTTTCTCGGAAATGAGCGTTTTATCGAAGGAACTGAAGAGTACCTTTTTTGTAGAGGAAATGAGGGTCTATCATAATATGTTGGCATCGCAACCCATTTCGGAAATATTAAAAAAAAAACATATTTTTTGAGGCCCCATTTAGGGGGGCGTAGCTCCCTTAGGAAGCATTTCTCGACCCATGTTTATATGAAAAAATATTCTTATTTTTGACAATAGAATCAAGTAGTAAATTATTTTATACTAATTATGAGACACTCTGTATACTGCAAATAGATAAAATGTAAAGACGGTTTGAATTACATTCTTCCTTAACGCTTGTAGCTTAATTATTAGTGAAGTTAATCTTTGTTTCGTTTACTTTTTCAGCAAAATTTTTTCTTATTTAGATTTCTTTGCCTATTTCTTTTAATATCCAATTTTATTATCTATAATCTTTATGTATTTAGTAAATTTTAAGATTTATGTATATCAATTTTTTGGTGTTAACTTATAGACTTTAACCGTCAGTAATACACCACAGAACTACTTCTTTCAAATTTCACAATTAACATGATAATATTCCGCTATATTTCATTTTCTTCGATTTTGACAAACAATACTGTAATCATTATTATCGAAGACATCTTTGGCTTATTCTGTTTTGCTAATGCCAACGAACAATTCCACTTTATTTTTCATAGCTATAACGCAAACGAATTAAAATCGGAACCCTTTCAATGTTGTACAATTAATGTCTACACAAAACAGCAATTAGATCTAGACGGAATTCGTAGAATCATATATAGTGTATCTGAGATAACACATTGATATGTAACATACAGGGTAGTCAAAAATTAATACTGAATTTTTGATTACCTTGTAGAAGAGTGGAAGAGTAGTAAAATTTTGAAGGTCATTTGTGAGTTGACGCCTTGTAATATTGTCGCATGCTTGCCAGTGGCACTGCAACTGACCTATGTCCAAGTACACCTCACTGGTAAGATATCAACTTGTTTTGTGGCCCACTGGAAACCGATCACAACTGTCCAAGAACGAGTTATGTAAAGAGTTAAAAAAAATCGCTTCAATTTCAGTTTGAAAAAGCACATTAGAAAGCAAAATACAATGTAATAAATCCAGTTTAAGAATTTTTCTTACATGTTTTTAAATATTAATTAATATTTTTTCATCCCAAATAAATCGTATTTACCAATATCTAAACGATTTACGGAATATCCGGGTATGTTGCCCAATCATAAATTATTCTGACTCATTTTAAGTCTTTCCTTTGATGACATTTTATAAATAGATAACAAAAATAATAAGGAATACGTTAGGTTACGGAAAACGCCAGAACCACATCTCTTTTCAGCCACTTAAGACCTACATTTACTCGTTTTTGGACGTTTGTACTTTTACAATAGACAGTTTTGCTTGCTGTTGCTATATATGTTTCTGAACCTTTATTGGTAGATGTTTGACGTTCGTTGGTAGAAATGGTACGTAGACCTTTTATTGCATATTCTTAGCCGATATTCTTTTGTACATTTAGAATAGTGTAGATTTATCTTACTTATACTTTTCATTTCCCTGTTGAAAGACTTGATCAGTATACGTCAAAAATTGGATCTGCCTCTGGGTTAGATCTGGGTGTGCAACTAATAATAATATTATTAGTCGCTGTGGAATCGAGAATAGTAAATTATCTACTTTATCACTAGAGAAAAAGTCAGAACTGTCTTTATAAAAGCAAAAACTGAATTTTGCTGAAGAAATGATTAATTATATAATTATTAGAATTGATACATCTCACAATTTTTAGCTTTTCTGTCTTGTATGTCAATACAATGTTAAAAATGATTTCTCAATACATTCTATGAAAAACTAGAGAAATAATTGAAAGGAACATCATACTGATCTTGTTTTGTTATTATCTATCCTGTTGAGTAAGATCTATATTTTAATCATGTGCACAAAATTAGTTTTAAAGTGTCCCCTCTTCTTATAAAGATATTGCAACTTAGTATCACCCTCTTCAGTCATTGAACAATCATCTTGGTCATCATCACGCTAGGTTATGGTAAAATCATCAAGGATATATCATCCCATTTTATTTCATGTTACCGAATATGTTTCATTGGACTGTTTCATATGAAGTAGCTGCTAAATAAAAGTGAAGAGAACATGATTAGAATAGAATAAAAGATGTTATTGTAGGATTTATAATTATTTTTTCTTCAAATACTGTTGTTCAAGGGGAAGCTTTTTGTTATTTCTTTAAACAGAACATGAACTGTTTCAGATAGACTAACCTTAAGTTCTTATACTTTAAAGAATTTTACATTGACTCAAATTTTATTTGTTGAATTGAGAAAAATTAAAACCAGTGATTATTAGACACATTTATAAGCAATTGGTTCTAGAGAAATATTTACATGATAATAGGGAACATCTCTCGTTGAGCATGCGATGTTTCCAGTATAAAAATGTTCGTTCTGTTTAAACCAAAACACCTTTGATGACGTATTTGAATATTGCACCAACAACTGAGGCAAATGTTTTACTATTTTCAGGGCTCTGCTGATTCTAACTACTCTCAGCCTTCTTCGGATCTGTCGCTCGACGAGGAAAAAGAGACCCTTCGACGGGAGAAGGAACGGCAAGCACTTAGTCAGTTGGAAAAAGCAAGGGTAAATATGTATATACATTTATTAATTTCTGAGTGCATAGTCTAAGAATAACTCCTAATTATTCTCAGTTTCTTCGCTTATTGGTACGCTTTTGCTTCTACGACGACTTTCCTTCATTTTGCGCTTTCCAGGATTTTTCCTTCAACTTCTCTCAACGATCGTTTTAAAATTATCTCTTCTCCTTAATCTACCTATTCTTATTTCCTCACAGGGTTCCAGTTGTATGCGGTGGTGGTGTTTCCTTTTTCTTCATTCATCTGTTTATGTGTCTTAAACACACAGTTGTTTGAGACTTTACAAATTTAATTATGGCAGGTCCATTCATGAGTCTATTCAATATGTGCTTCTTCCTCTTTGATTGTCAAAATCCACACTCCATATTCATCAATTATCTATCCCTGGTCTTATTAGTGTCTTGACGTCAATAATTGTTCGCATAATAGAATCACTGGTTACCACTTACTATTTGAGCTCTCAGTACATATCTGCGTCTTTTGTTCTATAGAAAAATTCTTCCTAAACGTGATGTTTATAATATTATAGATTAACATATTTGGTGAACAAATTGAAGAAGTTTAATTACAAATTGTTCTACTGCTCTCGATTGAATAAATTCGTTGCTGTTTCCAAAAACATTTCGTTTGGAAAATATACATTGTTCCAGTATCAGTACAAATTTTCGCAGTTAATTATTAACCTCTTAAAATAAATTAAAGCTTTTCCAAATATTTTGACGGCACATTTTCAAGTTTTTATGTTTGTTCTAAATTTTAAAGTAAAAAGAAGCAACATAAATATTAATACTTGGAATTCCTTTTCTCGTAAATATACATACATATAGTTAAAAATAACAGTTACAACTGTTGAATTAAAAATCACTCAACGATAAAAGGAAATATAGAGATATGGCAGCCATTTAGGAGAACGTTAAAACAAGAATATAATGCAAATATTCTAAGAATGTCACATTACAGCAGAGGTTCTTATTGTTTAACTCTTGTGAATACTAATTTTATGTAGAAGTATTATGATATAAAAAGACTAGTCCCTAGGAATAGAAATATAAGGCCTTTTGAGTTCTTAAATATAACTATTTTTTGTAAAGATTTAAAGTCAGTATTTCTTTGGTTAAATTATAAACTAATTTTGGAATTTAATTTCCAGAATAACGTTTTCTACGTAATAAGGTTCAGTTCACGAAAATTTTTGTGAATGTAATTTTAAGCATTGCGTGTTTTTATCTAAAATCGTAGAAATAAATTTTACCTGTGTGTAGGTCTATAAATAGGCATTATTCACGCACGTTTTGGAACTAACATTGGTGCTGACGAAATTCTCCATTGTTTTGAATTCGTATAAATTCTATAATACTATTTGTAGACCCAGAATACATTTTTTAAGAATATCTAGAACGTGGAAGAAAAATATGTGTCGACTACAACTGCTGCTTCTTATAAGAACTAAGTAACTTGCGATAGACTTTTTTAGTAGTGATGTCACAGACGCCAAATAATAGGCAACCCTATAGCACATTGTCATGAAGAATTTCTCAATATTTTTACTAGAACGATTTTCAACCTTATGTACTTTAGACGTAAGTGCCAAAAAATGTCTTCTTTGTCATGACCGTAAATATCGCAATATTCTGGCAATATTAGGAATATTGAAGAAGTTTGCTGAAGTGACAAGCTAAAAGAATTATAGAATTAATAAATTAAAATGTTTGGTACTGGTTAAGAGCATACGTCTATAATAAACCACTTGAAGAAAAAATCATTCGATAAACACACTGACACAGCACAACATCAAGAAAAACAATTAAAATACTTAGTAGAACTGGAAAATACCAAGATTACACAAAAGAAGAGAAAATACGCTAATGATAACAGTGACGACATATCAACAAGATCTCACCTGCGTATGAGGCTATTCTTTCCGCGCATGCGCATTAGAAATAACACGGCTAATGTTAAATTTTTACTCTATTTAAATTTAGGAATATTCTTTTATATCGTTTTTTGTAAGTTTCAAGCACATTGGTGTATCTATTTTACCAAACACGTATTAGGTGTTCTTAAATACTTCTAAATCCTTATAAATCATTTGGAATTGTTCAGTTTTATAGTATCTATATAAATAGTACACAATGGTCAGATTCGGTCTGTACAATTTCAACTATGACAATTAGTAGCGGGTTGCCTAAATATGTGACATCTCACTAAAAGAGTCTATTGCAAAATGCAACAATTACTATGACTAAAGTACAAATTAAAAATTATTATTGAACATAGATTATTATGTGTAGATTGATTCAGGATTAATTTAATTTACCGTGAAAATGTTTTAAAAATTACATAATGATGCACTACTTTGTAGTTAAGAATACCTACCTTATTTTCCAGGCTGCAGATGTGGATATTTATTACTTGCCTAATTTCAAGTGAACATTCCGAAATAATAATCACTTCTAACAATAAGCAAGCTCATTTTATCTTTCAATGAACGTTAACATGTTTATTTTCGCGTTTGTTTGTATAATGAAACTCCTTCGAACTAAAGGTCAATAATCACGCCAAATTCCTTCTAAAATTAACTCATCAAAGCACAATTTAAAATCGACTAGTTTAATTCTTTTCGTCCATTCATTTGCGCTTTAATGTATTCGCAACATCGACATTATATTTAAAAAATGATCCACTTTCAGTTTAGAAGTATGATTTGTTGATTGCATTGCGTTGACATACTTAAGGCCTATTGAAATTGGAAACCGTAGAGAAAAATCAAGTTCCTTTTTAACCTTAGCTTAGGAATCTTTTACATCTCCGTGCTGTTCTCAGGCTAGGCTCTGTGGGGGCAGATGCGCTATTAGAAACTCTAGGCCTGCCCTGATGTTCATTTAGGTTCTTATTGGGTCCAAAGCCTCTTTCAGACCGCTCCCCAAGCAGTGGTGATCCTCTGTTCCATAGTGGTCCGTACAAATGGTCGCATCCAACGCTTCCAAACGTTTCGCCATTCTTCACTGTCAGAATCTTCAGTGATGACTCTACAAATATACAACCAACATCCCATAGTGTTAAGGGGCACTGGAAAATATAAATATCGCCTAACTGTATCGTTTTACTGATTTTCTGAAAATGATAGGATATCCCTCTTTAGATAAAATCTAACTATACATGAAATTATGATTCATAATCTTCAGCAGCTGTTGTACCTCCACCATTACAGTTATTTATATAGAATTATAAATTGATTTGAGAGTTTTCCTATCTTTTTGCTTTAAGTTCCGGGAGATATTTTCATCTCACGTTTGGTACACATAGAGTAAACGTATCTTGATGCTACTGTTTATATTCCACGTGTATAATGTTAGTGCTGCAGGTCCACAATATAAAAATAGATTTCAGTTGAAACTCGTGATCACTGACCCGATTTTATATCAAAAACTTAGTTACCGTTCTTGTAAAAATAAACTGGAATGCATATCAAGCGAGTGAACAAGGAACTATATAGAGATTGGTTTTGTTTTATTTTCTTAGCACGGTAGATTTAATTTAATATATAAAAATAGGCCACAATGCTTAGTTAAACAAAACAAAGGAAAATAAAAATAAAAAAACTTATTAATTTAATATTTGAAAATAATTAAGAATAAGTGCCTTATCAAAAAAAAAAAAAAACACTAATATAACATTCATATGTACTTTTTGATACCTAAGGTCATTACATACTGTTGACTGATAGACACATACTGTTGAATATCTTCAGAAATTTCTCTTGTTTCTTTCTCTCTAATTTTTGGTCAAAGGCCAATACGAAAGTCAGCCATAATACTTGAATCAATATATTTCTGCATTTTAAAGGCTCAAGAGACTTTTTAGAAGAATGAAATTAATAATTATTAAATTATATATAAAATACAAAACTTTTTGTGAAATCAAAAGTCAACCGTAAATCTCTTTTTTTACAGACAAAGCCGGTAGCATTTGCTGTACGAACAAACGTAGCTTATGACGGTTCTTTAGATGACGATTCACCTGTACACGGTTACGCTATTTCCTTTGAAGTTAGGGATTTTTTACATATAAAGGTAAGTATTTTAGATAATTCTCTATCTAATGTAAATGAGGTTGCATAAGATCATGTCTTTCGATACCTAAGAAACCAGTTTTAACTTAATAAATATTTTTTATAGGCGGAAAAACATATTTGGAGGGTGTAATTCACCCTCAAAGTTCGCCCCCAAAAGCAGTTTTATCTAAATATCAGGGATTTTGGAATGAAACAAAATGGAAATTATTTCTATAGAACAGAACGAATGATTCACAAGCAATCTCGTCTGTAGGGGTACATCCTTTATTTTTGCTGCGAAAAAGAATACTTTTTATTTGAAAATTATACTGAAACCATTATTTCATCAATTTTGATTAATTTCGAAAATATATTTAGTGAAGATTTACGAAAATAAGTATAATTTTACCATCTACAAAATGAGGGATGCAATCCTTATTGTTCAATCTTCCTATTTAGTAGAGACCATTTTCATTTTGCTTAATAAAAAAAAGTTTGATAGGGTCACTAGACGACAAGATGTATATAAAAATGTATTTTCGGTTATGAACAATTAAGATGGTTTTCACTCTTTAAAACAGTTTTTCCGCGGAAAGGAACAAGTGCCCAGTATTTATTTTTCTACTGTCTGTTTGTGAAGTATTAAAGTTTTATGCTCAAAACTCAATCCACCAATATTCTTTTTATTTTTGAATTCTTAATAAACATTTCTGTTAAATTTTAATAACCTTTCTTAAATCAGTATAAACAGAAAGTTTTGTATAAAAAAGTCCAAAATAAAGTGTCAAGGGTTGCAAACTTCTTTTAAAATGAACAAAGCTAATTGTATCGATAAATATCGTTGGTTTCATATTTATTTAAATCAATTTATTTAACTGTGATAATGTATATTCCTTTTTTCTCGTGTATAATATACTCGCATTCCTAATTTTAATTTTTGGAGAATATCGGATCGTGTACTTTTTAATTCTTTTTACGTATTTATTATATGCTTAAGTTTCACTGTTGTTGAATTGTGAATGAAATTAATGTATAAAATCAGATATTTTAACATGCTATATATATTGTTCGATAATTCAACTGACTTAAAATCAGTTTTATTAATATGCTGTTATAAATGTAATGACTCAAGTAAAACTATTTTCATACGATTCAGTCAAATTATCATTAGCGATTACATCCCCCGTTTTGTAGATGGTAAAATTATATTTATTTTTTATTTTCGTAAATTTTCACTAAGAATGTTTTGGAAATTAATCAAAATTGATGAAATAACTAATTTAGGATAATTTTCATAAATAAAAAAAAATAAAAAGTATTCTTTTTTTTTCAAGTTAAATAATAAAAGTTTGCTACTCCAACAGATAAGATTGCTTGTTAATCATTGATTCTGTTCAATAAATAAATTGCATTTTGTTTCATTCCAAAATATTGTTTAGAACCCGAAATATTACGAAAATACTGTTTTTGGGAGTGCACATGAGGGGTACTTTGCATCTCTTTAAATCCGTTTTAGGTCAATAGAAAAAAATATTCGTATGATTAGAGAAAAAGTAAAAACCTTATTTTAAAATATTAATTCTAATCATTCAGACATTTTCTGCACACTAGGGGGTTGTTCACCCCCCTAAAAAGGGTTTTAGCGAAAACCCCGAAACAGGTCAACTTAATTTTGTCAATTTATTCACATAAATTATATTTAAAATTTTTTTTGAGCAAAAATAAATTTTTTATGAATATAAAATGTTTGAAAAATATAGTTTTTCCGAATTAAAAAATAAGGGTTGCAAATCCCAAATACTGAATCACTTGTGAAACATTATTTGTTTTTTATAAAAAGTAATTTCTATTTGATTTCATTCCAAAATATTGATTAGAATCCCAGATATTTAGAAAAAACTGTTTTTGGGGTGGTCAAAATGTGTTTTTCCGTCAATAAAAAAATACGAGACTCTTAAGTTTTTATGTTCTACAACATATATAAAAATCATGGAAAACGGAGTGTTCGGGTTGGGGTAGTTTCCTTGTAACAGAAATTGAAATTTCTAGGCTAAATTAATAGGCAAAATATCTGACGAATTTAATATTATTCAAAGTTATTATTCTACTAGTAGTAAGAAGAACTACTAAATTTATAAGGTTTAAATACTCTCAGTTATTTAATAAATTATATACTTTCACTATGGTTGTCTGCGTGTAGATGGTTCTGATTTATGATATTTATTGAATAGAACACCAACAACAAGCTATTGTATAAAACACAAACAGCATTGTCGACATGCCATGCCTGGTACCTATATTTTTTCAGCGGACTGTTCTTTTGTGGCGGTAGGCCGGATTTTAATATCGGGGTCAATATTTTCGTGTAAGATTCTGCTTTCTGATAGTAATGCATCAATCTGATTAAAAGCTTTAATACACTGCAGCAATTTTTGCTGGCTATTCATGCGACGGCCAACATACGGAGTTAAAAGCTTTCTAGTTCCCTAAATATAACATATTTAAATGTAAATAATAATGAAATTCAGTTAATGGACTGGGAATATTTCAACAGAAGCGCTCTCTTATTAGTTTTCTGTTTCCCTAAAAACGTATTTTGCTGGGAAATATGCGGTAATTCTGTAAGAGAAATATGATTTTGATTTTATACAAGAGTATTTAATAATTTGGATAAATACGAGGTATGTTCAGAAAATAACAGAACTTTTTGAATTACGCGCTAAAGGAGGTATTTTGTGATGTGCGGTTGGCAGCACTGGAACAACGATGAACGTAATTTCACAGAAACATTACAACTTTTGCAACAAACTTACGGAAATGATGCTCTGGGTCGTACGCAATGTTACGATTGGTTTTCACGATTTAAAAGTGGTCGTCAGTCAATTATTGAAGATGATCCTCGACCAGGAATGCCTTTGACTTCAACTGATGACTACCACGTTCAGAAAGTCAAAGATGTGGTGCGTGCAAATCGCCGATTGACTGCCAGAGAAATTGCAGAAGAAGTTAGCATCTCAATTGGGTCATGCTATGAAATTTACACTGAAAACATTAATCGAGTTAAAGCAAAATTTGTTCATCATATTTGATGAGCTGGGAATCATCACAATGGATTCGCAAAGAATCTCCACGCCCCAAGAAAGCAAGTTAGTCTCAATCCAATGCCAAAGTAATGCTCACTGTTTTTTCCGACTTTAATGGAATTGTGCATTTGAGTTTAAAGGCAATTTCAAATGAGCTATCCAGGACTGCTTTGAGAAGTGGAAAAACCGCTGGGAAAAATATATGAATAGGGAAGAGGAGAAGACACGTTCCAATAACGTATGAAATTAATAATAAAGTTTAAAGATATTGTTCTATAATTTTATGAACAGACCTGGTATCTAGTTATTATCATTTTTTTTTAAATTTCAAATTTCACATTTTAGACTTTAAAATGGCCAGTCTTTTTAGAATAAAACGTGTGTAATAAAATTTTATAGTGTTTCAGTAATTACAATTATGAGCAACTTTTTATACATTGTTGATGCTTTGCTGGGGACTTTGGGATTATGTTTGATGCCATTTTGCGATACCTAACCTTTGTGAGGTATTTCTAAGAGAGTTGTTTTCACTTTTCAGATTAAACATGCAATTCTATTTTTTAGACACCATGACGCACGCGGTTTTATTGTTCACATTTATGAGGCGTCGAGTTTAAGATATGGATATATTTATACTGGCGTAGAAAAGAAAAGTTGTTTAAACGGTAAATCACAAAGTAGACGTAATGTTAAATAGTATTTGTCTGAAATAATTCATTTTATTTACGTTTACTTAAAATATACTGTATGCCGCAGAAAGCTTCACAGTATTTGATGCAAGAGAATCTAAATTAATGTTTACTATCTTATTTTTCATTTCATTCTTAATGTGTAATTGTGATGACTGTAATGAACCTAGAATGTATTGAATGTTATAAATGTATAGGGCATCCCCCGACGGTTAAAAATAAAAAATATTTATATGAGCGTAGATGGAAAAATGCCTGCTAGGGCTCTTTTAAAATGGGCCCTTAGAATTAGATTTTGCTGTGATATCTTCGAAACAGCAAGATAAATCAGTGAAATTTTGACATATTGCGAAAATAATGGTTAAAAAAACTGAATTTTAGTCAAAGCGTCTCTGACTGATGTGCACGCTTCAACTGTTTGGGCCAAAAATTAAAAAAATTAAATAATTTTACGGTGAATAAACACTAACTTGTATCATATTTAATGTACCATCATTTTTTTTTAATTGTTATGCAGTGACTTTTGTCGTAAATAGCAGCGGCTATATAATCATATAGGTATCCTTTCGATAGGTTGTACCATTAACATAAAAAAATTGGACAAGCAAAATGTTTATTTGTAATTGGAAACTGAAAAAGAAACATAATTTAGATATTATTATGATAAAACACATTTTTTTTGTACTCTCAACTGATTTTCCTTGACTCCTTTTGTAAGTAGTCATTTTTCAAAATTTTTGAAATATTGTTTTTCTACGATTTTTTTTTGTTACATATACTTACCTGACAATACCTATTATATTACAACTTATTTTGCACAACATTGTTTTTCTAAATAATAATAATAATAATAGTCTTTATTGTTCTATAACATACATACATATTGCACAAACTAGTTTTCATTAAGTCGAACAAAAGGCGAAGTCTAGTCTGCACAAGCAAGGTTGTGCACACTAATCAACATAACCTATTAACTAACATAAATTTTCTAACCCTAAATAATAATTATTAGTAATGACATTTAACCACAAATAAATAGTAGTATTATTAATAATATTGCCGCTCAAATAAAAGTCTTTTATATTTACGTTTGAATGAGTATATATTGCTCTCTTTTATATCTTGATCCAAATTATTATAAACATCGCAAATTTGATAACTAAATGACCTCTTAAACATCTCAGTATTATGTTGTGGGGGAGTTAGAAGACCCTTATATCTTATATTAATTGTATGTACGTCCGTTCTAAATTTGATCTTTCTATATAGATAAGGCGGTGATTTATTTAAAATAATTGAATGATATAAACAAGCTGCATGGTGTAATTGTCTGTTTTCCATATTAAGCCATTTCACTTCTTGAAGTTTGTAGGATATTCTTTGATTTTTCCGAATTCCATAAATAAATCTGAGGCAAGAGTTTTGTAACTTTTGAATTTTACGTTTATATAATGCATTGATGCACGGTCCATACAAAACATCAGCAAAATTTAATAGTGATAAAATTAAACTTTCACAAAGCATAATTTTAGTTTCAGTAGGCATACAATGTCTATTAGTATATATTGCTCTTAATACGGAGTATCCTTTTTGTATAGTTTTATCTACATATTCTTTAAATCTAAGATCACTATCAATAATTACACCAAGACTTTTGACTTTATCTAATTTTGGCAAAATGGACCCTTGTATATTAATATCTATTTGATTTTGCACAACTAATCGATGCTTCTTGGGACCAAATATGATGACGTTAGACTTTGATGTATTGATTAAGAGACAATGGTCTTTAGCTTCATTTATAAAATTATTCAAATCATTATTAATACGCGCAGAAGCAATATCTATCTCACTAGGAGAAAATGAATAATATATTTGCGTATCATCCGCATAAAGATGTATGCTGCTAAACTTTAATGAGTTTATTAAATTGCTAGTATAAATGGTAAAAAGAAGAGGACCCAGAATTGACCCTTGCGGTACACCTGACTTTAATAACAAAGAATGTGACATACTATCATTTAATCGCACTCTTTGAGAGCGATTCTGTATATAATTTTCAAACAGCATCAAAGCATTATTTGACAAACCTATATATTTAAGGATCGCAAGCATAATGTCATGATTTATTGTGTCAAAGGCTCTACTGAAATCCAATAAAACTAATATAGAGCAAAGACCTTTATCAGTTGAATTTATAATGTCATCAACTACATGTAAGAGCGCTGTTACACAGCTGTGACCAGCTCTAAATCCGGACTGAATCTCAGGAATTAGTTTTTTTGCTTGCAAATGTACCCGTAACTGTATATCCCTTTCGATAACTTTTGATATGGTTGGCAAAATACTTATGGCACGAAGGTCCTTAAATTCCTCAGGATTACTTTTTTTTGGTAGCACAGTTATCACAGCACTCCTCCATACAATAAATTTTCAAACAAAATTTTTAAAATATGGATATTTCTATTTTTTCATGAATTATGATTAATTTAAATCGTTTGCAGTTTGAAAAAAAGTTAGAACGAATGTTATTAACATTCCCTCAGTTCGGGACACTCCCGCTTAAAGAATATAAATTTATTTTTCCGCAAATGTCTCTCTTCTTCGAGTGTCGAATGCGGTTAATTCCAAGGATGTGACGCAGCGGTCTTCTTGGAATTCTATCTCAACAAAAATATCGTACGGATTGTACATATGTATTAACCTTTTTGATACGAATGTTTTAGTATCTTATGCACTTGCAGTTGTTGAGTTTCTATGCAAAGACGTACCTTTGCCATTCACTTAACGCTTGTTTCTTTTTTTTTAGGAAAAGTACGACAACAACTGGTGGATAGGCCGTCTAGTGAAGGAGGGATCCGACATAGGCTTCATTCCTTCTCCGGTGAAATTGGAGAATCTCCGACTGCAGCAGGTCCAGACCAGGACGACGAAGCTCTACTCAAGTAAAACAAGTTCCAGCTCTAACATAGGGGCCGCTGGTAACGATGTTTCCAGAGGTAGCACTCCTCCCACGCCTGGTATGTCCCATCCAATTCACAACGGATTTTTTGTTATTATTGGTGTTGTCGTGGATGATTTTCGTTGTTTTTTCGATGTTACCCATTTTGTTCTGGTATTTTCAGTTTGTGCCAAATTTTGACATTACTTTTGGTGCTTAAGTAGGTTAAACGTGACCAACAGAAAGACTTGTTTATATTTTTGTTTGTATTAGAACCGACGCATTATTCCATTTCAACAGGGTCTGACCCCATGAATTGGTCCGTCCATGAATACGAGTACATAAAAATCCACCAGGTATCTTTTTAGAACTTGCACTCATCCAAAAATTAGGACCAAAAGTAGAGTTAGTTCTTTTTCTCTACGTTTCGAATGTTTCTACCTCTATGATGGTTTATAATATACAGGCTAATTCATAACTTGCCAAAAACATATGAGATGTACAATGTACTCATATAAATACCATAGTGTAAAAATGAAATCGAAAAGAAGACATCGAAAATTATTTAAAAATATACATACATGCCACTGGAATTTAGTTGACGATAATAACTGACCTAGCGCAACGCACGCACAGTTAATCGGTATGTATAAAATGTTTTTGTACCAAGACAAAAAGAATTTGGCGAGGTAGTAAATAAGTACAATTTTATCGCATCTAAGTATTTTATTTTACCGAATTTTGTTATTGCTTTTATTATTATTAATAAATGGCACTATTGTCAAATGTAGTATTTTAATTACCTAAGTAAAAATTAGTACTTACGTGATGCTACAATAATTGTCTACTTCCTAGTAAACACATACGAGCATTTCTAATTTAGATTGTGAAGAACCGAGACAAATATCTTTTCTTCTGTGCTTCTTCTTTGCTGATCTTGCAACAGCAAATTATTGCAGCAGCTGTAATATCGTCATAAGGACTACATACGTTGTGTGTATCCATTTTTAATTGATCGGAAGGCGCTGGCTACTAACTTTGTAGAGGGGATGTATGGTTTAATTATATAAAACAAAAGCAGAGTAAATACACCTAACCTTTATTTACATACAATTCAAATTAAACATATGACAAATAGAAAGAACAACAAAAACATTAACAACCATTAAACATAAAAGGAGAGTGCCAGGCTCACCTAGAACTCCTGTGGGGAAAGAGCATGGCAGAGAAACCCACGATCGTTGCTCTTACCACCCAAATATAAATACAAAACAACCGCTAATCAAAGGCATAAATTAAGAACCTTTGCTAATGATAAATAAGTCCTGTCTCATTTAATGTGTCACTAAATGTCATTTGTTAACCCCATATTAGTCATACACACTTCCAAGTAAAACTGGAGAGATTTGGTGTTAGCCGGCAGAGCCGGAATGTACTGAGGTCCCATAATACGGGAGGCTACTCAGCTAAAGTTGAGATTTCGGAAGATCCTTCTTAACACTGGAGTCCCATACGGGAGGCTATCCAGCGTAATCCAGATTCGTTCCGCACGGGCGAAAATGTTAGTAACTGCAACAAGGCTCGTATAGACGTGTGACATAAAGTGGACACAAGAAATCAAAGAACAACATGATCTTGTTTAAAACAAGTTAAATGTGAAATAAAGAAGTCGTTATTGCACTATCTGGGCGGTCTCGACAAAATACATATTTGAACATGTCATAAATAATGAACAATCTTAAATAATAATTGTAACAATTTTATATTAGAAAAATATACGCCCCTAAGCGTAAGACAATGAAGCCTAAACATATACAGAATTATTATCATGAGACATCTATATTTTACGAACAACGTCATCACTACAAAAACAAGTTAGCTGTAAAACAAAGGAGTAATTATTGTAAAGTCGGGGCGCCCACGACAATGTATATTTTAACATGAAATAGATAATGAGCCATCGTTAATAATAAGTATAACAATTTTACCTTAGAAAAATATATGCCCTTGAGCATAAAGCAATGGAAGCTAAACATACAAAGAATTATTATCATGAAACATCTATAAACATTACAATCATAAGATTACACAGAACAATTAACAACAAAGTACTTAAAGAATATTACCTGCTAACTAATGACACTTTAACCAATTAACTTTTCACTACTTTGACACACTGCCCGCCGATCGTCTTACTACCGAGCTCCACACTTTCTTCCAGAATTTCCTACCTAAGTGTCTGTTTTTTGTGCTTCCTTCTATCGACCGTTAATATTACTTTTTCATTGTTATACAGCACCTATGTAACAGGTGACGTCGAAGTTGAAAAGATAAGTACGGTTTTGCACACACTTGAGTATGAATTACTTCATTATTTAGATGATCCCATAGAAACAGTCGAGAAGTTTTAAGTTAGGTGGTCATGCTACCGGTTCTCTTCGTCTAATCTAGAGTACTTCGTGAACTTCATCTTGTCGAAAATGAGAAAAGACCTATATCCGTTGTTGAACAGCTAAGGACACAATGTCAAGAACACCATTTATTAAATCTAATAAGTAATGGATAATCCGTTAGTACCAATGCTTGGATACGTTGTACTTGTTAGGGATACATTTGAGTTTCGTGTAATATGCTCTACACTGTTCACTGGAATTCTGCATACGCTTGTGGAACAATTTGCTCTGCATTTTAACACGATTTTTCTTTAATTGCGTTTAAAATTTGTGCTTCGGTTGATATAATATGATGTGGATGACATAGATCCCAATCTCTTTCGTTATTCTGTCGCAAATTCCCCATTTGACATCCCCCTCGAGACATCGCAGTAAAGATCGCATTTGGCTCATGTCTACTCAGACTGACAGTGCATACAAGTAAGATGCTACTAATGCGTTTTGTCTTACTTCGCCATAAAAAAAAAACTTGTAAAATTGATGTAACAAGATTACAACACGGTAATAAGATTATTATAAAGACCACAGTAATACTGAACGAATAGGCATTTGCCAAATCAAATCGACCGAAGCTTCCTGGAGCATGCGTCCTGAGACGTCGCGCTTCGCCGCTATTTTAAAATATTGATAGTAGATGTAAAACAATGTACATCTAGTCATATATGACTCGTTGTACTGAAGAACCGTGTCGTTAACTTTTCATGATCCTGCTATTTGTCGTCGACGTCTGTTTTAGTATAGGACGGCGCCGAACAAAACACGAAGGACGAAAATTCATACCCCTAATTTTTGAAGTGTATACGAAACACATAAATGTTTATGTATTAGTTCTTGAAAATTATATACATTGATAAATACTTAATTATACTGTTTTTCATAATCAAACGCGTTAATATGACCCACACAGCTGAAATTGAAACAGCAAAAACTTTTTTATGAAAAAATTAAGTAAAAAGTGATAGTAGGAATAAGCATTTAAGGATTGAAGCAATAAAATATACACCAACACAAAAATGGACGGATCACTTTATGGGCTCCATTTTTCACTAAAAAATAAGTTTGCGGTTTATTAACTCTAACCAATTTGAATGATTTCGTGCCTGAAATTTCTTGAGCGTTTCAGTAATTTTACATTTTTTTCCAATTGTAAATGCACGTATATTTTTACCTCTCTATATATGTATTTACATGTATATTTTTGTATTCGTTCGTTTTATTTACCTTACGAAATCCCTTCTCTCTTTCTCTCAACACTCCAGCATATCCCAGCCACCGTAGAACTAGTAATAGAAAATAGTCAGTTTAGATTAATAGATACATAGCTAGAGAGTGATTTACTGAAAAGGAACAGACGTTGAAAAGTTAGTATTCATTATTTTTACTATTTATTTCTGTTCATTTTCATTTAACATTGGTTGAATTTAAGTATTTACATAAGGATTTTATTTATGGAGATGTATAAGGTAGCTAAAATTTAATAATAAGAAAAGATTTCATATGAAGAGACTTTTGTACGAGTTCGCATTCTGTATAACCAGTCTTTATATATTATTTATTTTTATAAATGCAAGAAATGTCCCAATAATAATTAGGAATATATCAATTTTGCTTTAGTTAACGTAGCCGTTCTGTTCGTAAAAATTGTTTATTTGTATGATTCCGTGCGAACAATTTTTCTTACGAATTTATGAATGATGTAACTCAGAATTTTGAAAATAATTCGAGAAATAGTTTTAACCAGATCTTCGTTAAATAACAGTTAAATGACACCATTTAATTAACAATATTTTCTTTCATCAGAGAATATTAAAAATATTTTTGTTTAATTGTTAGACGAGCGGAATAGAATAAAAAATAATAAAATATCTTTATCATCGAATATACGAGGTGTGTAAATTTAGTAATATGTAAAACTGACAACGTAGCGTTCGATATGGCAACACTGGAAGCACGGGAATTTAAATTCGAACAACGGTGTGCTATCGAGGTTTCTTCAGGCACAGTGCAACAGTGTTTTGTCAAGAGCCCAGATTTTTCGGTGGTTTAAAGCATTTTCAGAAAGAGCAGAGTCGTTGGAAGATGAACCTCGCAGTGGAAGGCCTTGAGCTGCAAGGACTAACAAAAATGTCGATAGAATCCGGGATCTTGTGCCTTCAGATCGTCGATTGACGGTTAGAATGATAGGGGAACAATTGAATTTGAGTTACACCACCACCATTCATCAGGTTTTGACCAATGAATTGGGAATGAGAAAGATTTGCTCGAAAATGGTTCCAAAAAAACCTTTCGCGGGAATAAAAGGATATCAGGACAAAAAGATGCCTTGACTTTTTGGAGTTGATTGAAAATGATCAAAATTTTTTGGAACATGTCATTACTGGTGATGATGAGAATTGGGTGTTTGAGTACAACCCGGAAACTAAACGCCAGAGTTTGAAATGGCACACTTCAGCATCTCCAAAGCCCAAAGAAGCAAGAATGAGTTTGTCAAAAATCAAAATTATGCTGATTTGTTTCTTTGATAGCCAGGGAATCGTCCACAAGGAGTTTGTGCCCCAAGGCCAGACAGTCAATCAACACTTTTACCGAGAGGTCCTTGAAAGCCTCCGAAAAAGGGTCATGCGTGTGAGACCAAACATCAAGAACAATTGGATCTTACATGACGACAATGCGCCTTGTCACAGCAATTTCAATAAACGAATTTTTGGCCAGTAAATACATTTTTGTAGCTCCTCAGTCTCCTTACTCACCTGACTTGAGTCCTTGTGACTTTTCCTTTTCCCAAGATTAAAAAGTCATCTCAAGGGACGCCATTTTGGGACACTCGAGAACATTCAAATGGCTGTAACCGACCAACTGAAGGTTATTATTCCAGAATCTGAGTTCCAGCACTACTATGAGGAGAAGAACCATCTCCAACGCTGTGTGGATTCCCAAAGAAATTATTTCGAGGGAGACAATATTGAATTGTAATTCTATTTGAAATAAAATATTTAAAAACATCTGTCTCATTACTAAATTTACACACCTCGAAGATCTTTATGGTACGTACATACGTAGCAACACATCGTAAAGCTTTATGTGTGGAGTCGCTACAACTTTTCCATCCGCAGTTAGATAAATCTGCATGGGTTGGTGTGTGCTGTTTGTCGTTACGTATGTAGCCATCGTTGTGTATGTTACATTTATGTTTCCGTTACATTCAACTGAGCACTTGCAGGGGATGAATCCGACTCCATGGGAAACGCAAGGACTGGCAAATCGCTCACGACGCCGCCAGCCAAAGAGAAGAAAAAGCCGTTCTTCAAGAAACAGGAAGCGACGGCCCCATACGACGTAGTCCCTTCTATGCGACCGGTAGTTTTAGTGGGGCCCTCGCTGAAGGGTTACGAGGTTACGGACATGATGCAAAAAGCCTTATTTGATTTTTTAAAACATAGATTCGAAGGACGGTGAGTAACACAGGCGGATTCCTTCGAATACAAAGCCATACATATTCCTAATCTTGACTTTTCTTTCCAGAATTATTATTACTAGGGTAATGGCAGATATTTCCTTAGCAAAACGTTCGTTATTAAATAATCCGACGAAACGGGCGATCATGGAACGATCCACCACCCGTTCGACGTGTCTCTCCGAGGTCCAAGGTGAAATTGAGAGGATCTTTGAGCTTGCAACAACATTACAACTCGTGGTGTTGGATTGTGATACTATAAACCATCCTTCGCAACTTGCCAAAACTTCACTAGCACCTTGTATTGTATATCTTAAAATTACTAGCCCTAAGGTACGCAACACTGTTCCTCATCTTTCCTATTGATACTCCATTTTGTGTAACAGTGAATATGTCTTGCATTGTTACAGGTCTTGCAAAGGCTTATTAAATCTAGAGGAAAAAGTCAAGCCAGGCATTTAAATGTACAAATGGTCGCAGCAGAAAAATTAGCTCAATGTCCACCTGAAATGTTTGATGTTATCCTAGACGAGAATCAGCTAGAGGAAGCTTGCGAGCATATAGGAGAATATTTAGAGGTAAGTACTCCACAAATTATTAAATCTTTTTTCATAGTAATCTGGGAGGGAGGATTTTTTATGTGACATACATAGCACGAAAGGAAATGTGCAAAACTGTGAAAAGATCGTTTCTATCTTACTACTTTGTCACTTACCCAAAACATATTAAAATTCTTCTGCAAGTTTTCTTGCAGATTTTTAAAGAGAAAATATAACAGGACGTCTGAGCTGTAATGTAATAATTCGGTGTTTCCACATTTTTTAAATAATGCCGGAACTAAATGTGTTTTGTGCATTTTGAAGTTGCTGTAAGATGAAATTTTTTCTATGATCTGCATTCTTATCAACTTTTAACATTTTGAATTGCTTTTTCCACTTACTTTACAATTAACGGTAGGTATGCCCTTCCTACATATAGTCACCCTTAATCAGTAACATCTTTAAATTTTCATACAATGTTCAATCAACTCTTTTTAAAGTTTTTAATTGCTTTTCCAAATACTTCACAGTGAACAGTAGACTCTTTCTGCATATACTAATCGTTAATCAATAACCTTCCACGTTCCACACAATGGAATGCTACTACTTTTCCACCAGAAGATTGAATTTTGGCAATCTTTGGTGGTGCAGGAGATAACTCTTGTGGATACACCGCATCGGTTCTTGTTTTGTAGAAAAATTTCAATGTTGCACCTATACCTCATTGCTATGACAATTCGAGAAATAAACATAATTTTATAGAGGGGTTTTTTCCTTTGAAAAATGTTCATGCTCACAAGTCTCTGCTCAGTCTTGGATTTCAATCCGCAAACCATAATTTCGTACCTAAATCTTTTTGAAATTTTTTTTAAGTGCACTAACAATAATAGACGCTTTCGTTCGGCAAAGTGGCAATCTTCAATTGGTCTTCTAACTTCGTCTAATTTTGCCTTAACCAGTCGTTGGAATTTTAAATCATCCTCTATGGACTCTACACATTTAAATTGTTTGGTGCAAAATTTTACTTGAAGGTTCTTAATTGGTTCTTAATTTTAGTACACTGAGGTCATCTGTTCATGATTAAATTTTGGCATCTTGCTTTATTTTGTGATATATTTTATGACAGTATGATGCTCAAGTATAATATCATCTGTTTCGATCACAAAAACTTGTTCAATCAAACGTGTATTCGATTTTATGAAAAACTCAGTATTCTCACGAAGTGTAACTAAAACGATATTAAGTATACTCCTCTCGGTTCGGTATTATAAAGAATATGAAACGTAAATCCTAGTTTTTGAAATTATGGAAACATATCAGTTCAAATATTTCTCCTTTAAAATAAAGAGATATGTTGATATTGCTCACAAAAGATATAGGTATTGAAAATACACTTAAAAACTAATTCCGATAACTTATGGTCTTTTTTAAAAGCATAAAAAATGACTAATATACCAAACTCAATGAGTTACAATGAATAGAGTTTTGAGGATCCGCACATGATCCATTTGCTCAATATTTTCAAACCGCATTTCTTCAGTTTATGATCAATCTAAAGTTGAGCTGCATAGAAATAATATTCCACAAGTTACTATATCAATTATAGCTGCAAATAAGGTTCTAATGGCATTTAAAAAAATCAAAAATGGAAGCTCGGATGGTATTCTGCTTTATATTGAAAGATTGTGCTTATCACTTTCCATTATTTTTAGTTTATCTTTGCAATCTGCTGCGTTTCCAAATAGTTGGCGTACATAAAAAAATTATTCAATTTTTTAAAAAGGAGACAAACGTGTTATAGAAAACTATAGACATGTAACAATTATTTGCAACCTTACCAAGTTATTTGGAATTGTGCTACTATTTTCTTCTTCTGTTAAGAGTATCAGGCGTTGCATTTTGAGTCGACTATGTTCTATAATAACCTATTCACTATTATACATATTTCACATTAAGCTGTATGTTAGTAGTCATGTTCTATTTTATTATATACAGCTATACAATGTTAATTAAGATGCAATTGTATTTCTCCTGTCCCATTTACTGGAATCAATCTGTCTAGGATGTGTATTCCACTAAATAAATAAATAAATTTGACATACTGATATCACAGAAACTTGACAGTAAAATATTGTAGTTTCAACTTGTCATCTCCATAGCTACCGTAGGTTACTTAAAAATCCTCTTTCGTGTCAATATGAAATTGAATTTCAAAAGGAACCAGATCTTATCCGTACCATTTCCAATGATAATTTGGAAAATTGAAGGAAAGCTAAGTGCTTGTAATTCATGACTAACTACTTTTAGGCTTACTGGAGAGCGACTCACCCAGAAAGCAGTGTTCCAAACGTACCTCGACCAATAGGTAGTTCTCCTCAAGCCTCGCCAAGTGGAGACCAAGGAAGACCCACTTTGCCAGGTAAAGCTTCTGTACGAAAATCTGCTGACATTCCATAACGAAAGCTATAACCATCTAACAAAAAACCACTACTAAATCACTTGTTGCTTCAGTGTCAGCAATATTTATTTCATTTATATGTTTGTCCTGATAATTATATTTTTTCATTTTTCTTGAAATGTATTACAGTTTAGATTGTCGAGTAGTAAAAAGAAATTTCCTCCTTTTCAAAATATTATCTAGATGTATATAGATGTTTAACCCAAATTTTTTTGTAAGAATAGATGCGACCAAACATAGATGGAACAATAATTGGTATATTTCTCTTAGAACATTTGTACATTAGAAAATTTTACTAAAGAATAGAAAAAATATAACAGCCATTTGCTTTTTGTACTAGTAACGCTAACTTCTACCTCTTCCATTCTAACAATATTAACATTTCTTTTCAGCACACCATGATGTATACGGATATGCCCATCATGAATCTAGAGGTAGTCATGCAGGTGTTAGATACATAGGATTGCAAAGTTGGGATTCTGTAGACTCTTTAGAATCACTGTCTTTTTTATGAACCACTGCATGATTGTCTTGAATTGTGCATCTTCTCATAATGTAATTCCGCTTAGTATGTCTATCTCGTGCATATAATTTTTTCACCAAGAAAAATTGTTGAAACTATTTCGTTGGTGTCGGCAAAAATTTGATGGCAGTGCATTCAAAACCTTAAATCACAATAATGTATTTACTTGATACATAACAATATAGTTATTTAATTGCTGAATCTGCTTAGTACCTAGTTGTACAAAGAATATTTTTTTTTGTAGAACTGTCACATCTTCAATTTTTAATAGTTCTATATATTCATGTTTGGTCAGATAAATGGTTAACTATTACCAAAATGGTCGTCACAAAAATTGCTATATTGGAACGTGGGCTTATTTACCACTGCCTATTTCTCTTTCAACATTTGGTGCGAGAGAAAGAATTATCTGTTTGAAAAATCTCTTTTGAATCGGAATTCTGACAGATACTGATGTGACGGTATAGTTATAGGTATTTATTCTTAGAATTATCAAACAACCACAAACTAATGTTCGATTTGCAGTTAGAATGTTTAACGTATATGAGTTTTTTTACAAACATTATTAATTTTTTATACTCTATGAAATTCTTAAGTGCCTAACTATTATATTTCATATATAAAGGGGTACGATTAAAATGCATTTTTAATAAGTTATTGTGTTGAAACAATTTTTCTTGAAGTTATGTCAGTAATTTATTATTTATTTTTATCAGATTTAGTATTATTTGCGATAGTATAAAAATGTACAACGTGGGTCCAATAAAGCTATGTGATGAGAATAAACTTGTTGAAATAAAATTAAGTTTTTTCTTCAATTACTTTTAATTTTACAGATTTTTCCGGTTCAATGACGCCGATCCCGTCAAATTATTAATTTGCAAAGATATAGTTATAGATAACAGGTTCAGTTATATTTTTGCACGGTTTTAACATACTTTTTTTCTTTTCTTTTTCGATAACGCTTCGCAACACTACATTAAAACGCAACGCTTTCGCTAATTGCACAAATAACCAAATAATGCAGAAGCACCTGGTAAAATTTGGCGCGCTGGCTCGACTGACTTATTTGCTTAGCTGGTACAATTTTGTAAGTTCGACTTTCAGTAGGCAGTAATTTTGTAACAGTACATAGTCGCACCATTATACAGAGAGTTTCTAAAATACGTAGCCAATCTAAAACAGGTTTGTTATAAACCTAAAGTTACAGCGTTATAAAGTATATACTTTATAAGTTACTCCAAAAGCATATCCAAATCGAGGAATAGTTATATTCCAAAATACATTTTTGAACAAGCAATTTTAAAAAGCACAAAATTGATACTATATTATATAATTATATCTACTACATTAATTTTTAGTTGTTTCCACATAGCAACACATGCATTGTAATATAAGTTGCCGCTGTCACATAGTTAGTTTAGTGTTCGTTAATGAAATAATGAATGCTATATCTGCATCTTCGTAAACACTCTGTATAATGGTCAACAAACTGCTGCTCAATCTCAAGTACCACCCCAAAACCTTAACTTTTCTTAAAATACTTATTGTTAGTGTCCTTTGTATTTTTAAACATTTTCTGTTTCGTAATAACGCATCAATATTACGAAAGGTTTTTGTCTTACATTGTTTGTTGTAAGAAAATTGAAACTTTCAAGCCTTGATGCCTCAAATTCCGATTCCATGTACCTACTCAAAAAAATACGTAGTTGTCTACAACGTCTCTCTTACTACAGTACATTTAAAAATGCTTGAGATTTGAATGATCTCCGATTGTGAAGAATTCATCATAAAGTAGAGCCGTGTTCTGTTTATTGAAAACTGATGCAGATAATCTGTAGATCGATGGAGACTGTTTCAAAAAAAGTTATTTAATTCACAATTAATACACACAGAAACATTTACAAGGTGCGTTTCAAACATAACAGGACTCTTAAAAAATGTGAACAAAAAGTTTTTTTGACAAAACCGATGTTATTCAAAATAGTGCCCTTCCGACTCAATACAACGATTGGGACGGTCTAAAAACATGTCCAATGAGTGTTTTAGATCGTCGGTAGGGATGTCCTTCAGGATGTCGGTACAAGCCTTTTGGGTGGCTTCTACGTCCACAAAACGCTTTCCTTTCATCGGCAAATGCATTCTTCTGAGAAGGTAAAAATCGCACGGTGCCAAATTAGGCGAATATGGGGAGTGGTTGACAGTTACATTTTTTAGTTAAAAAATAGGTCACAAATTTCGATCGATGAGATGTTCTTGGAATCGTAAAAGCAAATCAACATTATCTTGACTTTTGACTAATCCAAACGCTATTTTTTGGGTTGGGGTTTTTTTGTTTTTTTGGGTTAGGGTTGGGGTTATTGGGTTTGGGTTTTTTGGGATTTTGGGTTTGGGTTTTTATTTTTTTTTTTGGGTTTTGGATTTCCACTCTTTGCTGCTTTGTTTCTGGATCATACTGAAAACACCACGTTTCATCACCAGTCACAATGCTGTAAAGGATGTTTTTGTCCTTTTTGGCCTCCTTGATGATCTTCGAATGTTGAATTCTGACCAATTTTTGATCGTGCACACACTTTCGGTAGCTTAAATGTTCAGCCAAATTGCTCAATTCCAGTACCATAAATTTTATTAAAGATTTAGGCTGATCTTTAATGAATTTACGCACAGTTTTCATGGAATCTGCAGTGATTTCGATTTGAAAGTTCTGTTTACTTTGGAACGTATTTCATATAAATTAATACAGTACCTGTAAAACAATCCAAACAACTGTTAAAAAAAAAGGTCGTGAGAAACTCGTGTTAAGGTTATCAGATTTTATAAACATATGCTGGATATGTATATGTATCTGCATATGCAGATACATATACAAATGTAAAAGAAAAATAAATAATGCCTTGTTAAAAAAATCCAGTTGTAAAATTGAAAACATTAAATAAAAGACATATTAAACAGCAAAAATTTCTTGCAAAATTGATTTATTAAAGATAATAAAACTTCCTAATCTCGCTTACTAAGAAATTACGGTGATGACATCATGATTCTAGTTCCCTTTTATTACCTTTTATTAGGTTGTTCAGCTCTCAAGTATTTTCAAATGGACTACATCTCATAATTATGCACTAAATAAAACCAAGATAGATTAGATATATTCCAAATTTATAGATATTCAATCTCAAAAATTTCACTCCATTAGTTTAAATGGAACCGCGAACCCAAATTTAGAAAATTCAAACTCAAAAATGTCATATTCCTATTTCAAGTCGAGCTATTGATAACAAATTGTTCAAAGCTGGTTCAGATTTTAGTTGGGACAATCAATGTAGATTAGATGGAAATATTTCCTTTGGAATGATAAATCAAAGAAGTTACAATAAACTTATAATTTTTAGTCTATTCTCTTCTAGGATAGCAAATGATTATATATTTATAAAATTTCCAAGGTCTTATGGTGGTAGAGTTTCCAACAGCAGTTTAGTTGTCGATATTTGAAGTATCTAAACGTTTGAATGAAAGTGACAGTGTTTGACTTGGTTTGGTTTCGTATTTTGTTGGCGTGTTACACTAAACTAATTTGAAATCGTGAAGATATCCATATATTTTGCATTTGAATAATATACAATGACAATTTTTCTTCTTCCAATCTTTAAACACGTAGATCACATTGGATATTGCAGAGAAAATGTGTAGACAGAAAAAAATGTATGGGTACTCTTAAGAAACAGTTCCAAAGTTCCCAAAACCGTATATTTGAGTTTGAGTTTGGAGTTTAAAGTACTAACCGTACTAGTTAATATATTGATTGATGTGTTCTATGCAGTTCCAACTTTTCATACAAGCCATACGAAGAGCATGAGGGGGAGGTTAGACAGAGACCGAGATTACGATGATTATTGTGATAGAGATCGTTTAAATACTCACGGTATGCCCCACCACCTACAAGGTGGGGAAGATTATAGAGAAAGAATACCCTCCCGTGACCCTAGAACTAGAGAAGAAGAGTATTCCGCGCATAGAGGATCATCAAGGAGGGCTCTCAACGCCATATAGTGGAGGCTTTCTACGGAGCAACCTATTGAAGAGGAGATTCATGATGAAGTGTCACCTGGAGCGGAAGCCTATTACAAACCTCAGATTCCTAAAGAGTACAGGGACGATAGGACGGAGAGAGAAAGAAGATACGACGAGTCCTTCGCAGAGAGGAAGCGATCTGACGAGGAAAGGAGGTATGGTGAGAGGCGAGCTGACGAAAGGACTAGATACCCTGAAGACTTAAGGTACGAAGGGAGAAGATATGGTGACGAACGAAAAATGCTGGCAGTAGACAAGAGCAAATTGGAAGGTAGAAACTACAGGAAGGAACTGCTCGAAAGATTTGCCGAAATTGATCTTGAAGATCATCATGAGTTACCTAGCCATCAAAGATACTACGAATAAAAGGGATCCACATGGTACTTCTGGCCTAAATAATCAATAGCTTAAAAATACGTCCTCATGCCTCTGAGCAAGTAATATAGCAAATCTACAGGGTGATTCAAATTATGTCAGAAAATTCGTAAATTCACAACGTGGACCAAATCACAAATATACGAAGAGCATTTATTATACTTACATTTACATTTTGAAAAGTTGCAGAAGAAAGTAATATTAAATCATATAATCTCCCATAAAGGAAGCCAAAATAACACTACTATTCCCTAAAATGTTTTGCTAACGTTCCTCTCAAAGGAGTTATCTTATCCCATAAGTGTTTACCTAAAGATTAATGTTTTGGGTTCTAACTTATAAAGCGCATTGTATATTTTGATATAATTTTGGCCTAAAGTGTCCATGATTTGATGTTTATTAATACAAGATGCGACTAGAGTTTAATTTTTCACGAATTATTTCATGAAGTTACTTTATTTAACTCTTATCAAGTCATTGAGTCCAAAAAAACTTTAGCAATAGTTTAAGCTAAAAAATAAAGACATTTACTAAGCTTTTAGTGATCAATAAGTATGTTTTATGAACACCTAAATTACCCAACCTAAACCCACTAAACTTTTTCTGTGAGGTCACCCAAAAGAACTCAATTATTCAACACCTGTACATACTGACAAATGACTTTCTGTTGAGAATAACACAGAACTGTAATCAGATTCATAACAATCCTGAAATGTTATTTCACGTGTACTGGGAAAAAATACCTAGAATTAAAAAGTGTTCGGGGAGCTAATTTTGAAAACTTGATGAAGGGATTTTTATATTTATCCCATTTTTATTATTATGCAAATGTTTATTTTAAATATTTACCTTGTTTTTCTTAAGTTATGAAAAACCATTTCAAAGCTTTTTGGGTTTGATAAAGTTAAAAAACCAAATAAATGATATAAATCGTAAAAGAAACAAAATCTAGCTGTTGCTACCTAGTTGAAAAAACCGTTTTTATTGAGATAAATGTAACTGTTTTAAAAAAGAAATTTCTAAAAATGCTATTTTCAGTTTGATAGCATGACAACTCTTAAAATTTTTAAATAATGTGTCGAAGATCTCTTTTAATATCAAATCATACCAATATTTTGTCAAAAAAAAAAACATACTAAATTAAAACCCATAAAAACATTAGGAAAGAAAGTGTTTTTTGATTTCCCGTATATGCTCTCAGGACATTAGTAGATACTGGATAACCTGTATGCTATCCTTTTCTTTAAAATACTATGATGATTTTATGATTAGCTGTTCCAATGTCAGTTTAGACATGCTGATCGAAAGACGTGTTCCTCTTTTCTTTTTATTATTCTTCAAATTTATATTTAATAGATTTGTTATTCATCTTAAATGAATCACCCTGTATAATGTTTTGTGAAATTTATCAGCGTCGTCATTATTTTGCGGTGACTAATATATTTATAAAAAATTAGAATAATAATAATTATATTACTTGCTTGGAAAATCGTACCCGTTTAGAATAATGAGGAAAAAGCGAGAAATTATTGTAGTATCTTCCTCGGATTCTTCAATGGAATGTTCCGTAATTGTGATTCTCTATTATAAACATTAAAAATTTTGACCATTTTGGTGCCATATTTGAGTAATAGCTCAATTTTTAATCAATCTAATTGAAATAGAAAACATATTCAAGCTTTAATCTGTAGCTATACTTAGGATTTTTAAAAATTATTTATAAGGAAGGGTATTGTTGAAAGCCGTGAGAAAATTTATGTATTTTATATATTATTGTATAATAGCTTAAAAAGAACTGAGATATTATACTTTAAATAAAAATGTACTCTATATTGGAGTGGTATTCATATTTTGCTTAATTTTTAATAGTTTCAAATTACCTACGTGATATTAAAATTTAACGTCAAGTTCTTGACTGATCCTAGGAAATTTTAGATAAAGTTTGCACAGCTGTTAGAATGTTATGAAATATAGTAAATGCATGACGAGGTTGAAGCTTTTCCAAGATAGTTAATAATTAAAAAAAAAGAAGAAAACAGAACAATGTAAATTTGTAAGAATAAAAAATTAAGCTGTTTTCAGAATTTAATATCTACATATTTAGGGTTATAGAGTCAGTCAGCTGATTATTTAGGAAATATCGCAGATTCTCTAGTACATCTTATTTAGTACTATCGAAGTACTACATATGTAATACCAAAGACAATCACAAATTTTTTATTTGGAAAAAGATGATACAAAACAAACTTTCTTATATGTGAATAATTAAACACTATAATTTTATGTGAATATAACTAGGTACATTTGTTACCAATATAAATAACATATACTAAAATGTCAGGGACATTAGTAAAAATTTGTTAATAATGTATAAAAGTCATTTTATCTATACAGGATGGTCCGAATTTTATGCAGGAAACTTCGAGGGCAGATAGATATCTTTAAAATAATATGTGTTTGCCTTATGGAACAGGAACAGTCCTGT
Source organism: Anoplophora glabripennis (assembly GCF_000390285.2). Classification (NCBI taxonomy): domain Eukaryota; kingdom Metazoa; phylum Arthropoda; class Insecta; order Coleoptera; family Cerambycidae; genus Anoplophora; species Anoplophora glabripennis. Next base: position 124,434 of record NW_019416616.1, on the reverse strand, counting down.
TTTAGAGATACAGAGTGTTGAAGTTGTTAAAAAAAAATGATTTTTTGTTTATATCTCTGGAATATATTAATCGATCCCAAAATTTGGTACAGATAAACCCCTTTTTACAAAAAAACCTACACCACTGCATTTTTTACAAGTCATTGTAACTGATTTATATTCTAATACATAAAATACGTAAAACAGGTGACTTTAATTTTTTCCCTAAGATTCGCCGTAAATAAATAATAATAATAAAAATATATTTACCAAGCAACAACAACTAAACAAGAAACAAAATTAGCATTACGTGTTTACAACAATTGTTCAAAATGCGAACCACCCACATCGATACATTTCTGACATATTCTATTAATGGAATTAATTGAAGCTAATATCATGTGATGTTTTTTTTTAATTCTTTACACCCGTCTTCTATTCGTCGTAGTAGTTGTGGTCTTGTATCTATTGGAGTAGAACAAACTTTACTTTTTAAATAACCCCAAACATAGTAGTCCAGGGGGTTTAGATATGGCAATCTGGCTGGCCAAGACAATGGACTCTCTGCACCATTATGGTTGACATTGGCATTTGGTCTTCTACCTATATCCATCGCCCCATATAATTTTCATTAAGCCATTCTTATATTATTCTCCCAGAATGCGCAGGAGCACCATCTATTATATCCAGCTATTTTGTGTATTATTTAATGGAACATCCTCTAATAATTCAAATAGATGGTTTTCTAGAAAGTTTAGAAATGACTGGGAATTTAGATGGAGTGGTAAGAAAAAAGGTCCACAAACTTTATTGCAAATTATTCCGAGCCACACGTTCATAGAAAATTCGTGTTGAAAGGATCTTGTCCGAATTTCATGAAGATTGTCTTTGATAAATGTACATTTATTATTATTTTGATTTAAATTGTTCTTATTTGTAAAGATAGTGGGTTAGGCTTCCAGGGGAAACTAAAACGCGTAAGGAACTCTAGGTGGTGTGGAAGCGAGTGTAAAGAATTTTGTTGATGTGCTTACAAATTCCACTTATTTTTAAGCATAAACATAAACATTCTTGTAGTAGAAATGTCTGCCACAAGGGGATTGTATTGATATGAATAACTTGAAAACGGCGAATCTTAGTGAAAAAATTCAAATTACCTCAAAAAAGGAGATGACCCCTGCCCAGTTGTACACCACTGGTTGTACTTTTAGGGCTCATATTTTAGGGAATGCAAGGAATCATAGATTATCTGTACCAGATTTTATTGAGATCGATTAATAGTTTTTTTAACAACTTCAACACCCTGTATCTCTAAAACGGGTCCGTTCCAGACTTATGGTTATAAGGCAAATACATATTATTTTAAAGATATCTATCTGCTGTCGAAGTTTCCTGCATAAAATTTGGACCACCCTGTATATGAAACTTAATAAATACATCTTCCAAATTGTAAATTTTTATTTCACTACCACACTGGATGTTCCAAAAATGCACTGTCATAAACATGCACATATTTTCTAATAAATATACAGGGCGTTTTAGAAAAGGTACCATAAACCAGTAAAACACCAAATTTAAGCTATATTCTAAAAAAAAAATAAATTTCCGTGCGAAAATTTGGTAGAAAAATTTTTGACTGCCAAATACGTCACAGTTGCTAATTTTTGACCATCGCTAACTGCGTCATCTTCCCGTTTCAACTATTCTGATGATTGGAAATGCTTGTTATTAATGCATTCCACCTACCGTTAAAAAATTATCTCCAAGTTTGTCAAAATCCTGTACCGTTTTTTTTTGTATAAAATGGGGCTAAAATTTGATTTTAAAATACTATCCTCGACGCCCTGTATGTCAAAAGAAGTGAATAGGTCCACTCCGTAGGAAAACATTGCCTTATTTTTTCACCTTTACAGCAAAGGGTTGTTTTTATTAAAATATTTTTGCTTAACCAAAAATTTTTGAACGCTGTAAAAGACAAGACAAATAAAAAAAATGAACATCCACAATGCAATCAATCGAAATCCATCCTTTTTTTGTTTAGAAACCACGTTTCTTTTGACAGTATTGACAGTTCCAATTAAAGAAAAATTTACTTTATTTTATTTCACTTGTGTGTTGCTCCAAAGAACATCCTGTGCAGTTGACATGTCACAATTAAATACATTTGGTGCCAAACTTATTTCAGGCAGGTGTGTGATCTATTTCACAAATGCACCTAGTTTATTCCATATGATATAAAATCTGAAAACAAGGCTTTACAAATTGTAAATTATTGAACTGCATGTGCCACAGACAGTGGTAATATCACCGACCAATTTCACTACACGAAAGCAAAATATTTGTATAGTCGTAGTATTATCGAATATTTTAGGTTTTTGCACTAGACTCTAGCAAAGTTCGTAACGTACGAATTTTCCGTTGATTGTACTATTAGATGTTAGGGGTTACTTACGAATTTTGCTAGACGTGTTTCTTTTTCTAGATAGAAAATAGTGCCATATTTTCTTTTGTGTTTTACTGTAACTAGACTTAAGGGAAATCCCTATTATGAAATGCTGTTAATATTGAATGAGTCTATTGAATATTTCAAATATAAGTAATTATAATATTTAAATGAAGAGCTAAACTTTGATACCTTGTAAATAGCTATTAAATATTAAAAGAATTCTATACTACTTATAAACAATTGTGTTTTTAATTTGTATGATTAGTTATAAGCTAGTTAGTACGATTGAAAGAGAAAATAATTATTCAATTGTTAACGAACTGTTTTATATCTATAATTTATAAGTTACTCTAAATGCCTTGCTATTATGAGTTTTTATATTATTATCCATTTAAAAATACTTAAATTATTATGAAGGGTGTGACGGAGAGGCACTATTGATGTGCGTTTTTCTAAATAAAATACATACATAATAAAACAAGTAGCAAATTTTATTACCTATTGCACCACCTATATCAGCTACACAAAGGTAGGTACTACCTTAGGTTGATAATATATAAGCTGAATATTAAAAGTGTACATATATTTTAACGGCGAATATAATTCGCTATGTTTTTTAAATTACAAATATTTACGGAGATATTATTTTTAATCATTACATTTACATGCATATTTTGAGGGCTGCTGTTTGTTGAACTCATCTAGAGTTCGGGGGGATGCGGCTCTTAACAGAGTCGTACTTGGCTCACTACCTCATTTTCCCTTTCAGTCCTTTGTCACACTTTTTTCTGCCTACATAAGCTATTGCCCTTTTCGTGGTCAAAATTTGAAAAATTATTATATTAGTGACTTTTTATCTGAAATCTAATAATACACATTCTCCACTACATTAAAAAATAAATAGTATTTAACAACTCCTGGTGTATTTTAATTTACATTAATAAATATTATATATTTAAATTAATTTTTTTCAACACTTCTATGTTCCAAAATTTTGTTTAGACAGTGTTAAAATTGCAAGAAACTTTGCTAAATTAAAAAAATATCTTCTAAATATCGGATATTAAAAAAATTGTAGCAGGCATTTGCAATTTGGAAGAAGTTTTAGTTTCGAAATATTCATTTTTAGTGTGTATACTACTGGTAAGTCATTTTCTAGCAGGAGTTACAATTCAATTATTATAAACGTCGAAATCTCGCCCCAAAAAAACTTAAAAAAGCATGTAATACTTTGTAGGTAGTACAGAGCTAAGTATTTTGACAAAAAAATATCAAATAGTATTTTAAATGTAAAATAGTATTTTGTATTTTGCAATTAAAATACTTTTATTATAACCTCAAATATATTTTATATTTCAAATACTTTATTAAAAGAATTTTGTATTTTGTATTTTAAAAAATTATTCAAAATCTTCTAAAAGTAATTTAAATACTCCTGAGTATTTAAAATACTCGAAGTATTTAAAATATCCAAAATACCTACCGAAAACAGACTTTTTTCCTGTAACGACTGCACGCCTGGATTTAGCGCATTCTTCAATGTGCGTTGTGTGTTATTGCTATTCTATCTACTACGTTTTAGGTCACTACCATCACTAGTCAAGTCAGTAGATAATCATCAAAATTTAGAAAATGATTTCTTTTATCATTAGTCACAGTCTAAGAAAAACTAAAAAAAAAATTATGAGTTAATTCAATATTCTGCATCTCAGTAATCCAGATGAAAATGATATTTGCAGACTCATGTCTAGTTTTCAGAGTTTCAGATTTAATATTTCATAAACATATTTTAAATACTGTTAATGAATATTTTCAATATATGTATTTAACATTCAACATACTTAAAATACTTTATCAAAGAAGTATTTTGTTTTTAAGTATTTTAATATACGTACTCGTATTTTGTAATTTGTATTTTAATACATTTTGAATGTATTTTGCTCAGCGCTGTGTGGTAAGGGTAAGTGATTCCAATGTTACGTATTTTCTTACTTTTATATTTAGCGTATTCCCGAACTATACTATCAATATTTGTAGGACGGCAGGGGCAGCACAAAGTTGACGTGTTTATGTCGATTAGTTATTTTCGGGGACGGTGTTTTTCTTTTAAGTGGGCCTAAGTGTACTTAATTAAAATTTTATGTGAATTAAGTATAGTGTATCCACGTGAAATATGGTGGTTTATACGAACAGTAATATGGCAAATACGTTAAAAACAGTAATTTTGTAAGGTGTACATCCCTCAGTAATAGTTCAATGAATGGAGAAATTGTTTATTGCTGAAGATAAGAATGTCAAGAAAAGGGGTAGGCCGTAAACATTTTTATGAATATTATATTTCGTCCAAAAAGATATTTAATTTCTTTCTTCCACTTCCATACAAAAAGTTAAGAGTTTGAGTTACGGGTAACACTGGCAACACTGCGCAGTTGATCCACATAACGACGTAATGTTACAGTGGAGTCAGCGGTTCTCAATATGTTTTCTATTAAAAAATCAAGTGTATTTGTTTGAAACTTGACTTATTCGTAATTCTTTCATACAAAAAACTATTAATTTGTTCTACACAGTAAACTCTACTGTTGTTTAAAATATATGTACACAATTAAGATTCATTTTATACTGGAAATTAAATAGTAGCGCATTTGACAAAGTAGGTTAATTTATTTGATAAAATACTGAAGACTTTATTTACAATACATGTAGCTTAAATGCCAATAAATCTTAAATATATTCGTAAATAGAATATACATACATGAGTATATTATATACAATATCAAAATGTTTGAGCGTACTCCTCATATTAAAAATTGCCAGTACGACAATGGTTTCTATTTGTAAAATACATTTATGGCAAAATACTGAGTAGATTCCTACAAAGCCGATTTAATGTCACAGACCCGATTTAATTGTTGTATCTGAAGACATTTTGTTACTGATTATGGTATCACCCGACTCCTCTATGTTCATGTCTCTTTCTTCTTCCTCATCGATGATGCTGATGTCTCGAATGGATGGACGATGGCTCCTCCTCCATCCCTCAGGTACTGTAGGGAATCTGGTCTTCGTGAGTAACCGTGGACCAAGTATCGTCATCAGAATGGCGGCCGTGGGTGCTGTCAATATTATGGCTAAAACGCAAGTTGTTAGCACTTTTTCGGCGTAGCCGGCTTCTTCGGTACCAGCCGGTACCATACTAAGGGCAATCGGACCCAAGGCAGCCTAAAAGAATTTGATTAATAATAAGGGTGTTCCATTTTAAATTACGCATTGCAATATCTTCTTAGGGAAGCATTTTCAAGAAACACTTTTTAGACAAAAGTTGTAGGGTTCCGAGAGGATATTCGATGGGGACCATGACCTTGACACAAAGGTCAACCGTAGAGGTCATCTGAAGGTCAACTGACAATTTTAGATATGATAGATATATTTCTGATAGCGTAAATTGATAGATCAGAAAGTTCAGTTATGTCTTTATGTTATGGGTCAAAGTGACCCTAAAGGCTTATTTTACGGTCAAATAATGTTCGCAATAAGATTTTGTGATATTTTTCATGTAAACATTTACAACGATGAATTCTTGTTGAAAGTTTTATGTTTTGATGGGATCATACGATAATGACCTTGACTATGACCTAGAGATCACGCTTGGAGGTTCTTTGGAGGTCAAATCAATTTCCCCTGTTTCGTAAATTGATTTGACCTTCAAAGAACCTTCAAGTTTGACCTCTAGGTCATGGTTAAGGTCTTCTTCGTATGATCTCATCAAACCATAAATCTTTCAATCAGAATCCTTCATCGTAAGTGCTTTCCAGAAGAATATCGCAAAATCAGAACCTTATTTGATCTTAAAATAAACCTTTAGGGTCACTTTACCCATAACATAGACTTATTTGAACGTAAAATGTTCTGTTCTATCCATTTCTGGTGTCAGAAATATATCTATCATGTCTATACATGTGAGTTGACTTTCGAATGACCTCTATGGTTGACTTTTGTGTTAATGTCAAGGTCACCTTTGAATGTCTCCTCAGAACCCTACAACTTTTGTCCGAAAAGTTTTTTTTCAAAGTGCTTCCCTTAGAAGATATTGCAACCCGTAATTTAAAATGGGACATCGTGTATGTGATGCCACAAAACAGCGAAGTTAATAATAATTTTTATTGTAATAAAGAATTCGAATAGTTTTGTGTATATGGAAAGGATAGTAATAATAGGATAACGAGTATATGGTTTATATCTCACAGGTATTGATAAAGTTAGACACTGAACTTATTTAGTATCTGTCGATTTTGTTCAATATCATTTGTAATGAAACCAAAGCTCAAACAGTATTGCATGCATTAATATAAACAGAATTAGATATAACAAATAGTGCAACAGCAATTGACCTCAAGAAATATTGAGAATTTATTATTATTGAGCTGGTTGTAACTGATGTGGCTTTCCTTGTTTTTTTTAGACAGCTACGGGTTGCTTTAATGCTACATAAAAAAAGTTTTCGCATTGCATCTACTATTACGCTGCTTGGAAATGATTGTTACTGTATTATTATCTTTATATCTCAAAATATTGTCAATTCATTTGCGCAATATTTTGAGGACTGATTCTGAATTCAATATCTCTAATATAACAATTCGTCACTTATTAATTTTTAAAGTGTAACTGAATCTGAAACATTATTGTCTTCCGATATATGAAAAATGTATGTCTGCGTTTGTTATTCCTTCAAGAAAATTATTTTCCCAAAAAACACAAACCCCCTGATAAATTTTCAGGGTGAGTTCTATTAAAGAAAGCTTCAAATAACAGTTGGAGGACATCAAAAAATTAATACGATGGTGGTCTTAGGTTTGACCTAATCCTTAAGTTTGACTTCCGTATGATGTACAGAAACATACCAGTAAAGTTTTTCGACACCATATTCGGAAACAAAAGGCGCTCTATTGATTGCTGGCGTAAAAAAATAAGGCTTCCTATTTAATATATATTTTCAACTTGACCTTAGTTTGACCTTGAAAGTTAAGAACAAACCTAAGGTTATCACCATATTGATCTCCTTTCCAATTGATTGGAAATAAACTAAAGCAAGCTCAATGTATACTCTACAGGTTATTCTAACAAACACTAGCATAAATTCAGGGTCTGATAGAATTTCGAAAAAGATTACAATTTGTTCCTATGAACCATGGGCGTATCTTTTTCCGTTTTCAAGATATAGGGCGCTGAATATAATTTTTTAGATTCTAGTTTCGGTCCTATCGTCCACAAAATTCGTCCGAATGAACTGAAATTTTGTTATGTGGGGTTTCTGGGAATAATAAATGCTCTGGAGTTATTAATTTTTGGCTATATCACACAGGGCGTTTGGTGCAGTACTCCGCGGGAACATTTTAGGTCCTAACATTTTTTAAGTAAATCTTTTTGCCCCTTTTGTCACTTGTTATTATGACAAATATTATTCTAAATAAAAAAGGTGCTCTTGTAAGAAGTGCCAAAAATTTGCCCGTTTTCGAGAAAAACCAGGCATAGTGCGCCAAAGTCAAGCAGCTAGTATCCCAAATTGTTTTTTATTTCAAGTAGGCTTGTGTCAAATGGGTGAAATGAGCGTGTGCATTATCAGAACAAGTATTTATTTTAATTCGTGCAATAAGAAATTTGTACTTGCTACGCTATGAATAACGGTAATAATTATTCAAACTCGAAATATACCGATATATGTTGCTGACTTTGGTCGAATGTTTAGCGAACAGTTTTGCTGCTGTAAGGCGATATTAAGTGAAGCAAGTGAAAAGCATGTTTTCTTGTTTTAAATCTTATTTAAAAAATAATCCAATTTGTTCCATATAATGGTTTTTATTTATTTTGCAACATCAGAAATTCCTCAGAGCTCAAATCTTGGACCTCTGTTGTCTCCTCTTTTTATTAACATCATTTGTGAAGCAGTTGCCTGTAAAAATTTGCTGATATGAAAATCTTTACTACTTTTTCTTCCAGATTGCCAGAAGATGACTGCTTAATATTACAGAAATCTGGTATTTTAGAAATAAATTGAAGTTAATGAAGGGAAATGTAATATTGATTCCTATACCAGGAAAAGATTAACTATTTATTTAGAACATTATTATGTTATAATTGACACTCGACTTTCCCGTTATTAAACCGTTAATATCAATGGTGTACTTTTTGATTGTCGTTAATAATTCCGAGAAAACATAATTACTTAGTAAAACAAAATCGAACTACTTTATTTTGACCAATCGCAGATGCTTTAATAATCATCAGTATCATAATTTCTACTGAAAAAATTCAAACAGAGCTTTTAAAATGTGAATAATTCAAGAACTTTGAAACTTATCTAGTAATAAATATACAGGGTGTCCCATTAATATTGCGAAAAAATTCAGGGGGAGTTTCCTTGACCAAAAATAAGAAAGAAAGTTCCTATAAACCTTTGACCGAAAATGCTTCGTTTCGGAGATACAGGGTGTTGAAATTTAGAGAAAATACAAGGTTTTTACTAATATCTGGAAGACCCTAAATCCGATTTTTTTGAAATTTGATGTGTTTGTTTATAAAAACGGGGAAAATCCTCAATTTTTAGTAGAACAGCCATAATGAACTTCCATAATAATCATGTATGGGCGGACGAGAACCCAAATGCAATATTAGAAGGCCGTCATCAACACCTGTTTTTACTTAATGTATGGGTCGGAATTGTGGGAGACCACTTAATAGGCCCATTTTTTTACAACCGAGGCTTACTGGAGATGTTTCTCGCCGTTTTCTTGAGGATGAATTGTCCGTACTTTTGGAAGACATCCTATTGCCATTAAGGTTGCAAATGTATTTTATGAACGATGGTGCTCTACCCCATTTCAGTTTAGCTGCACGTGAATATTTGAACAATATTTACCCAAATCGCTGGATAGGTCGAGGAGGCACTCAACCCTGGCTCCCGAGATCTCCCGACTTAAATTCGTTGGATTTTTCCATTTGGAGTCACTTCAAACATTTGGTATATACGACTCCAGTGCAAACCATAGACGAATTAAGAAACCGCAATGTCGCATCCTGTGAAAGAATATTTGAACAGGTTCGCCAATCAAGGTGTCGTAGGATAAATGCCTGTATTAGAGTTGAAGGTGCACATATTCAACAACTGCTGTAAAGTATTTTTCATATCATTGTTTTTGTTAAATATTTTTTCTTATGTTTCTGTTAATATTAATTATTTAAAAAATATTATTTAGTGAGTTATAGCTTCTCAGTTTGTTACATTGTTTTTCCTTCTAATGTATTGTTAAAGTTGATTAGTAAATTACTAAAACATTGAATTTCTATTTTTGTTTTCTACTTCCCTTAAGAATGTGCATATGAAAGGATATTAATTTTTTGCTCGAAAACGAAGCAAGATATCAAAAAGACTAAAGAGACAAAAAAATATGTATTTTTTATCGCATAATTAGAAAAACATATGACACCTAAGAAAAAGTAGTGATGTGTCATATGTTTACTAATTAATATCAACAGGAGTGAGTCCCCGGACGCCGCTGGAATAGATAAAATAAATCAAATTACGTCAGAAGACATCTACTGTTTTTATAAACAAACATACCAAATTTAAAAAAAATCGGAATTAGAGTTCTCCAGATATTAGTAAAATCCTTGTATTTTCTCAAAATTTCAACCCCCTGTATCTCCGAAACGAAGCATTTTCGGACATAGGTTTATAGGAACTTTCTTTCTTATTTTAGGTCAGGAAAACTCCCCCTGATTTTTTTCGCAATATTAATGGGACACCCTGTATATTATAATATACTACTAGAACTAATTTCGATTTGGGACGTATATAGGGATGTATACAGACTTTCTTCAACATTAAAAAACTAGTCTTTGTTTAAAACATCATAATGTACCATGAGTAAACTATGCCACTCACATCATATTTATTCTGATAATTTTAATATATTGGTTACTACACACAATTGCTGGACCAGGAACGATATTTGGGTAATTATCTGCACATATTCTCTTGTTTATGTTTATTCTTAGTTAAACATTATTTTTAGTAATTACGGACAATTATTGTGAATTAGTAAAGCTATTATTATTTTGACGTAATTGTTTCAAGTAAATCAATGGATTAAGTTTACCTGTACCGTCGCCTTCGCCATCAAAGACATCGCAACAAATGTTTTTTCTTTAGTATTCAGTTTGCATCCGATACCGATGACTATAGTGACCAAAATCCTTAAAACAGCTGCAGCAGCCAGGATACCAAGACACAGGCAAACAACGCTTCCGTCCAGTTCGTCGATCTTAACAGTGGCACCAGTGATACCAAATAAAACGGGTTCACATATCATCCAGAAGATTTGGAAGGCTGTAGCAGCGGGATTATCTTCTATCTCCCAACCCTGCCTAGTCCAGAATACTAGGCATACAAATGCGACTGACACGCACCCTAAAGGACCCGCCCCTCCATATCCGATCAGTTCGCTGCCGAAGACGGATGTCATTCCGCCGATGAGTAGGAGTAGGATTCTTAATGGGACCAGAAATGGGTCATTTCTTTCTGGAGCGTAGTTGCACATTAGGCCCCATAGAACTCCAAATCCTATGCCTATAACAGAAAATTTGACATTTTAATTCTAGTAAGAATCCTAGAACAGAAACATTGCTTCAATGATATGACCAACTGTTTTTGAGAATTTATTCATTTCAATAAATTTTCCAATTCAAACTAATCAACTAGCATTATTTTCTTTGGCAGGAAATTGCAAATTGAAATTTCCATATTACAGTGGACTAAGTTTAATCCAGATATGGAGGCAAGGTAATCTTTCTATTTGAATTTAATTGAAACTTGAACTTTATTTTCATCTTCATGAATCTATCTTCATTTCCGCCACTGAGGTAGATTTATAACCCCCATGTCTTTCGATAGAGGTAATATCTGCCCTAGAATAAGATAAATTCGTCACAGAATAGAGTCTGAAAAAGTGGCTCGTATTTATAGTTTTTGTACTGAAATATTTTGGAGTACTATAATGAAATAAACTTTTTTATTGGCATCTTTTCTATTAGCGTATATAATGAAAAACCTACAATTTCTAGTAAATATAGGGCGCACAGCAGAATATTTTCCATATAGACTGTGTTCAGAGATTGGCCAGACCAGGTAGAGTCTTTTAGCGAGCAAATATCGTTGGTCAGCTCAGTCAGATGATTAGAAATATTGGGCAGGTTTTAAAACATAACTACTGTGGATAAGACCGTTCAGTAACGAAATCTGAGCTCCGATTTTATATAATCATTTAGATCAAGATGACTTGTGAGATGGATTAACAACAAATATTAACTGAAAAATAATAATATGACTTTCAGGTATGAAAACTAGAGAAACAATTGAAATTCATGATCGGAAACGACTGATTTGAACACTTTCAAACTCGTTCGCCGAATTTAACCAAGCTAGTCTTACTATTCGCCGAACATAGCGATAAAATGTAATATACATGGTCGGAAAGTCCCCATGGTTCATCGGTCGTAACGTGAGAGCGATAAAGTAAGTCATAGAAATCCGTGCGATAGAGAAGGATGGCTATAATGAAGGCGTCTCATAGTCACCGCCCGTTTCGCCCTTCCACAAATAAGATCCATTTCCACTTGTAATTCAGCGACCGGTGGTCATCTTTGTTTTCGTCGTTTGGCTTTTCTTTAATAGATGTCACTACTTATACAATTTCGACTTCGGTAACGCGTAACAAAGAAGACTTTTTACAGTAGCTAGTAGATACCTCTGTTTGTAAATCTAGTGACCTTGTTTCCCATACTGAGAAGTTATTCAAATGGAATATACTGTTCAGCTGCATTTAAAGTTCATTTAGTTCTTATTTAAGTATACTCTTTAAAATGACTTAAAAATCCCAAGAAATAAAGCAAAATTCCCTATTTCCCCAATTCCAAAAAAATCTGTAGATCTGGCATCACTCTTTCTAGGGCTGCGCCTCACCTTAGACAAATCGTGCTGCCCTCTGTTAACGGATTGTATTAACATATCGGAATACGAAGTGGGAACTGTATAAGTAGTGACATCTGTTACAGAAAAGGCAAACGACGAAAACAAAGATGACCACCGGTCGCTGAATTACAAGTGGAAGTGGATCTTATTTGTGGAAGGGCGAAACGGGCTGTGACTATGAGACGTCTTCATAGCCATCCTTCTCTATCGCACGGATTTCTATGACTTACTTTATCGCTCTCACGTAACGGCCGATGAACCATGGGGACTTTCCGAACCTGTATAAGAGACATCTAAACGTCTAAACAAAGCTCTGATTATGTGTCTTGCTATAAGAAATTTTAGTTATAGCCATAATCTTTTTCTTCAATTTTCTATACTGTTTTCTCTACAAGAATTATAAAAACCTACCCATTATTAAAATAATTTGAAAAATGATTATAAATAAACTAATATATCCTCATAAAGAATAACAAGAATTATCTTCCTTAATGAAAACGGCTTCCTGTATAAATGTTTCGATTTATACTTTCGTCATAATTTTATATTTCTTTGGACGATGTCTAACTGATTTACTTTTAAAAAAGCGGACCCGTTTTGAGAATTTTCTTAATTAACATTTTCTTTAATAACTAATGTACTTTTTGACGTAGAATAAATAACCATAATGCTAGAAGTATCATGACCTTCTATTGAAAATAAATGAGTACAACATTTTCAGATATTTTCTTTAGTTTCTATTCAATATATCAATATCATTATAAGTTGTTTTATATTGTACTGCAGATACCTCAAGAGCATCACATGAAAAATCCATTTCGCTTTCCACTTCATTCATACTTAACAATTAGGACGAAGTATTTTAACACTAGTTTTTTTTACAGAATTTGTCAACACGGCAGGTATAACAAATATTGTGTACGAGAACAAATGACTATTGATCTTCATTTGTCTACGCTTTTTACCTACTGCAAATAAAATATGATCGATACATATGTCTGCCATGCAAAGTCATATTAATTTATCGTAAATGTCAAAATAGTTATTTCCTTCCTCGCAAAATTTGAACAATGTGTCTAAGCAGTTTCCTAAAAATAGTTTGGATTTGAAACACAGCTGCGGAGTCACTTTTACATTCTCGAAAGACTTGTTCCGCAAAAAAAACTCTCTCTTCTTAGAATCAAAAATGACTATTTACAAACAGTTCCTTGGAATATACAAGGTGTCCCAAAAGTGGCGCTCGTCCTTCTGGGTTTTGATTAAGGGGACAAGAATAAATCGAAAATCAAGAGTGGAAAATTTTCCGATTGTTTTGCTTTGTTGACTTATTTAATAAATTATTCAAAAAACTAAAAATAAACATTTGGGCTGGGTTATTAAATAATTATGTAGTTCAGAGGTGTATTTGCTGCAGCTGTATGTTTTTAAATGAAAACTTACCATTGCCATTGCTGTATGACGTTCTGTTAGCAGTTAGACTAAATTATTGGTTTCAACATGATGGAGCTCCATCACATTATAGTTTATGAGTATGAAATTATCTCAATCAAAACTTCCCAGACAGATGGATTAGAAGAGGTGGACCCATAGCAGGACCTCCTAGATCACCAGATCTGAATATACTATATTTTTCTTTTGGGGTTATTTAAAAGAAAAGATTTACAGCGAACCTGTTGTATATCCAGAAAATGTAGCCTATATACACGCTGCTGTCGCGTTAATAGACGTGGAGATGCTACAAGGGGTTTATGTTTCAATGTTGAATCGTGTCAACATTTGTCTAGAAGTACAAGGCAACTTATTTGAACATCATTTGTAAAAACAATTTCTATTATTTAAGCACATTATGGTTTTAGTTTATAAGTTTTTCCTCTTCATTTTATAAAATTGTTTTTTAATAATAAATGTTTTCCTCTATCCTTTTCAGATTACATATTATTCCTTGCACCCAGGTACTTCCAACCGACAATCGAAAACTATACTTACCTACTATTGGTTATTTGTCTTGGTCCCTATAAGCACAGACCTCAGTTTTGAGACAAAAAAATTAATTTTCACTTTTTTAGTTTTTTTGAATAACTCGATAAAGAAAAACAATCGGAAACTGTTCCACTCCTGATTTTTAATTCGTTTTTGTCCCCTTAATCAAATCCCAGATGGAGCGTCACTTTTGGGACACCCTGTATTTTAAAATACTTTTTATACCTCCGACAATGGACACAGGTCCCTGGATAATTAAAGTGGTGATAGAACTGGTGGAAAACATAATACTCTTGACTATCCCGAAGATGGCTACAGAAACGGCATCGTCTATACCGGCTATTGCGATAATTAAAGTTGGTATTCCTTTGGCCACACCATATCCTTTTGTACGCAACCGGAAGAGACATGGTACGACAACTGCCGGCGAAACGGCAGCTCCTATCGATCCTACGATTAAAGAATAAATAGGTACATTTCCTGTTAAAGACTAATAATATTTTGAACTTACCGAGAAGAATAGCATAATCCCACGGTATTCTTAACAAGAAAACCGATAGGACTGCTATGATTATTGCTTCCGCGGTCCAAGGGACTAATCCTATTTTCATGACAGTGTATTTAAGCCTTCGCAAGGCCTGTGGATCTAAATCAAGACCAGCTCGAATTAGGAGTATTACCAAGGCGACATTCCTAAAAAAGCAGAATAACAAATATATTTTCTTCCAATAGGGTCTAATTGAGTCCAATTTAAAAATATGCTCAATTGTGTATTACAATCTATGTATGTAGATCAGACGGACTGATTTCGGAGATAAAAAATAATATCAGCAAAGCATTCAATAAATTTAATCATAATAAACTTTTGTCTAAATTATTTGAAATTGGTATGTACGGAAATTTAGTAGGGTTGGTTACTTCTTCTCTACGTTTTTAATGGATCTGCTATGGTAACTGTTAGTGGTGAACCTTCCCCCCCTATGTTGTTATGTCAGATATACCTCAAACATCACATTTGGGATTTACAGGATGTGTGAACTTAAATAAAAAATTTAAAGGAGTGAAAAAGGAGCAAAAACTGAGTTAACTAATGTCACAAACTTGTATCGGAAGTTTAAGGTCATAGAGAAAAACGCTAATTAAAAATGTGTTTATAACTGTACTTACAAAAAATTCTGTAACACTTTTTACGAGTTTGTAGGTTTCTTATGAAGCCGGACTGTATTTGAAGGTCAGTTTGTAATACATTGTTTTAGTGATTGCTGTGCTGTTTTTCGAGAGTACATTTAATAGCCGTATTTCCAAGTTTTCTTTTGAAAATGGCGCATTTATTTGTCAATCGCGAATATTATGATATGCTCATAATTTATGGCGAAGCAAACGAAAATGCCCACAGAGATTGTCAAGTTGCTGTAGCGCAAAGAGTTTTGGACACCGGTGGAGTACAAGCGCGTCGAGGTCGCGACGGTGACTCAGGGCGACCACTAAGAATTTTAAATATCGAGGAGATGATTTTAGATCTCGTCGAAGAAATATCGCACAGCAAATAAATATTTCGCATCCTGTGTAGCGAACATTTCGAGAAGCTCAGTTGTACCCATTCCATATTCAACGTGTTCAAGCGCTTACTTCTGAGGATTTTCCACTACGTCGAGGTATTTGCGAATCGTTGCTTCAGGAACATGCAAGAAATCCTCAATTTACATCGCAAATACTTATTACAGATGAAGCATTTCAGTCGAAATGGTGTACGTAAGTAACGTCCACAACACTCACCACTGCACTATCGAAAATCCACACGAAATATGTCGCGGTGCCTTTTAGCAACAGTTTTCAGTGAACATGTGGGCCGGTATCGTTAATAGGACCTTTTGAATTGCTTAGACGGTGCTTCATATCTAGATTTTTGCAAAATCGCTTGCCGTGCCATTAAATGTTCGGCAAAATAGATGGTTACTGCATAACGGAGCTCCCGCTCACTTTTTTCGGAGAGTGCACGACTTTAAACATTACATTATCCAATCGCTGGATAGGCCGAGGCAGCCTAGTTAGTATTGCCGAAGCTTGTAATACCATTCGAGAGGACGTGGCAATGTCGAAGCGCGTGCGAGCGAATTGGATACGTCGCACTGAAGCTTGTGTGCAAGCAAATGGTGGATACATCGAACATCTATGAAAATCAGCAGTTTTGAAAAGGTAGCTCCTTGCAATGTTGAGGTAAGTCAGATTTTAAAATTACATTTTACTCAACACAAGTTCGTGTACGTATTTACCTCATTTTGATATAACGAACATGTGGCATATTATGTGGCACATATTTGAGAAGTTCAATAACACCCTGTATATTAATGTTATTCGCCATTGTTTCAAAATATGCAGATCCTTACATTACTTTTTTTTTGTCTGAAGAAAAAGGTTTTGCTTCTGTTTTGTTCGTTATCCCTCTTGTACTTTTTTTTATATTTGTAATTGTAGGTTAGTTCATTATATTTATTAGATTTTACTAATGTATTTTCTGTCCAAAGTTGAAATAATTACTTAATTTCAGAAGAAATTTATTTGACAATATGATCCAAATAACTTGCAATAGACCGTTATCTGTAAGAACTGTTCAATATGACCACTATTTTCTGTACTACACAAATTGCTTCTAGGTAAAAAAATAAATGCACTTTTCTCGATATTCCTTCATACTGCAAATTGTGAACCGTATTTTCAATCCTGTTCTACAATTGTCCCTCAGTGTCAATACTCACAGACCACACTTTATATTTGAGGCCTCCCCCTCCAAATAAAGAATAATAACAAGAGATTTAAATCAGGTGAACGTAGTGGACAGTGAATTGGAGCGTCGTGTCCCCTGCCCCTCCATCTGCCTGAATACTGATCATAAAATAACTGGTAGATCAAACAATTCTAGCAGAGTATTTTGCAAAAAATCTAAATAACTGTTGTATCAAGATGATTTGGTAATCTAATAGGACCAAGCAGAAAGTTATTGATAAAACCAATTCACACATTTATACTAAAATGCTGAAAATATCTTCCCATAGCGACATGGTAATTTTTATCTACGTGAACATATTGGTTGTGGAGATTTCTTACCCCACGTTTCATAAAAGACTATTCGTCCGTTAAAAGATTTTTTTGTTGAAGTCCATGTCCAGCTGTTTATTGGCGAATAATTTGCGAAAATTAAAGACAATCAAGAGATAGAAGTTGTTGAACTGGGTGAATATGAAAATGATGAATTTACTTTGTAGGAAATTACTTCGTTCATCGTACTTTTGGAAACTATAAGCTGCATTTATATAAATTTGACACTGGTTGCTGGATCCTCTTCTAACATTTCCAAAATTTCTTTTTCTGCAATAGGTGTTTGAATTTGACGAGGACGTCTGGTATTACTTTAATTTTAAACGGACTATCCAAGATGTCTTCCAACATTTGTGAGAGCTTGATGATTTGGGATAGAACGATTCAATTATATGTATTTCATGATACACGCATATATTATGGCTGTTTCCTTCACAAAACCCTAGAACTACCAACATATCAGTTTGTTCGTCGAAACTGTATCTATTAATTGTTCATCCGAGAATAGTTAAAATCAACGAAACTTGGAAAATAATGACAAAAAATATAAAATACAATAAAAAATTTCTTACTTTGCCTCACTAACAACAATGATCATATTCAAAAGTTCTTAAAATAGAACCGTCAATTACAAGGCTATTGCAATTATGTTATTTCGTATCTGTTATCAAATAAATTGCTTTTGAAATGGCTTAATTATTTCAAGTTTGAATCGAATATGCATTAGTAATTACTAATTAGCAAGCAAAAACTACTCAAAAAAGGGAAAAATTAACCCCCTCCAAATTATGAGCAGATTAATCCAGGGGGGGTACACTTCTGTTAAGTATCTGTGTACGAACTTTTGGTAAAATCTTACAAATTAAAAAAAACGTCGTCGACTTTGATGCTGTCATAAAGCGGATAAACGAAAAATAACTTAAGATAGACACTGTATACTCACAAATAAGTGAATTTGTCATTTGCCTTTCATTTAAGGAAGATTTACATTCGATTTTTTTAACGTTGCAAGAGAAATAAGTTTCAATTAAATGTAGATAAGTGTTTTTAAATTTGGTGACTTTTCTAATAAATACCATTTTGATAAGATTATCTTAAAACAAATCAAGAACATAATGATCTTGATGTTATCTTCTATAGAAAAAAGTGATCTTACTATATCGCTTATATAACATCAATGAGTAGCAAAATGCTTGAGTTTCCTTTGTACAAATTTCAATTCCATTATTAACCTCAAATTAAATGAACAAATAGCCAAAACTATCCTTAAATGGAATATGTAGAAATTATAATTTGCATTTTGGTTATCTAGCTGTTTAGACCTGTCGAAATATTCCACTTCTTGGATGTAAGAGGGGGAAGCTAATTTTTGTTGGAATACTTTCAGTACAACTCACATAATAAGTGTAGATCCCTAGATCTAGGCGAGGTGCGGGATATTTTCAAAATTGCAAAAATGTTTAAAAAATTTAAAAAAGTACCTATTTTATCTCAGTTTTTACTTATATTTTGGAACATATGTATTTTGGAAGAATATTAAAGAGGAAAAAAGTGTTAGAATTGAATTTTGCACAATATACTGTAAGTTAAAAATGTTTAAATTTATTACCGATGTGGCAAAATAGCAATAATTGATGAAAAAAGGGCAAAATAATCAAGTCTTTTGGATATTTTTTTTTAATATTTTAATTGCTCCGAGGGCATTCTAATTTTGGTAAAAAACGCTTTAGAGTATAATAAAACACCACACCAAATTTCACTAAAATCGGTTCTATTGAAAATTTTGAAAAAAAAATTTCAAATATTCAAAATGTTGCACAGCCTCAAATAAAGCATCTAGATACTTGAAAAATTTTTCGCATAGAAAAGATCGCTCAGCCTTTCAAATGGTTTTTGAAAAATTGAAATCGGTTGATTAGGTCGGTCACAATAAATTTTTAAAGTTAACACTCTTTTTTTATTTTTAAACAATTAGATTACATTTATCAATTTGCAATTTAGTTTTTTTCAGAACAAAGAAAATAATTAATATTGGTGACACAAAGTTTAATTTGTATTTTGAAACTTTTAATACAATCAGAGCAAATTTCTACTCTGTTCTGGGGCATACCTTAGTTCTTTGGTGATGTCTGAAAATGAATCGTCTATATCCACTACCCCCAAGTTCTGAAGTAAGACTCCAGTGAACAGCATTCCGATCAATGTTGGCAATGTCGTGAGCGATATTAGCCACCCTCCAAAGTGGGCACATATACTGAGACTTATCAACTGGAACAATTTCCCATTGGGTGGAGCTGCTGTCTCTCCCACAATTGAATATAAAATGCACCATGACAAGATTCCGATAAGACCAATGGCAATGATTCTAGTAAATTGTCGATATGTAGGGCAAAATGGGTGAGGACATAATTTTGGCCAGATGTGTGGCTGCCACGAAGGAAGACCCTCATCTTTTGAGCGGCATTTTAGACAAAATGTGTACCACCAAGACCTAAAAGCATATTTGTTATCGTTAAAGAAATAGATCTACCTAGAAGGTGTTAATGATATATTCTGTTAAACTTCAATGCTTCATTTTCGAGATGTTGAAATTTGAATTGACGTAATTTGAGCGAATGACTTAACTGACTAAAGGCAAAAAATTGAAGATGTGATGTCTAATAAATCTATCAATCAGTGGCAAGAATACAAGGAAGTGGTGTCATGAAGCACCCACTGCAAACATTATGGAAATTGGGTAAATGCATTTAATTTCAATTGGAAAATATGTCATTAATTTTATTTAAAATAAAAACACCAATTTCTCAGCTGGTATATTTTTTAATTTTTAATAAACTTACGACATACTTAAATAAATCCAAAATAACTCCAATGGCAAAAGGGAACTTAGATTTCTTTGTTAGAAATGCAAATTTAAATATATATATATATAATATAATTAGAAAAGAACAACTATATCAATGTCTATTAAGTCTATTAAAATGTTTTAACTTGCTACACCAATGCTGATGGTAACATACAGGTTCGGAAAGTCCCCATGGTCCATCGGCCGTTACGTGAGAGCGATAAAGTAAGTCATAGAAATCCGTGCGATAGACAAGGATGGTTACATTGAAGACGTTTCATAATCTGAATAGTCACTCCCACTTCTAACCCGAAACGAGCGGTGACTATTCCGATTATGAAACGTCTTTACTATAGCCATCCTTGTCTATCTCACGTATTTCTTTACTTTACTTTGTCGCTCTTATGTAAAGGCAGATGGACCATATGGATGTTCCAGCCCTGTTAATAAAATTGTACTTCTTCTTAATCGATTTATCCAACAATATCGCAGGTTTATTTAAATTAAAAATATTTTTTTCCAAAACATTTTCAACATTCGTTAGAAAAATTCCAAAATATTCAGAGGAATCAAAATGCTAATATGTTCCTAGTGAACGTGTCTCCCAGTATTCCCGCCAATAGCAGCAACGTTTTTTTAAACATAATTGGTTGTCATTAGTTCAAGTTACTTCAATCTACGTCAAGCATCTTAATTTTTATGTACCTATTCACATAAATATTTCTGGACACATATTTTTATGAACCTTTTTATTGATTTGTGAAGTAGAATCCAACATTAAAGTTCGTCAGAGTATATCATTAACACCCTGTATAATGTTTGGCAGTGAAAGCTTAAAATCCCTTGCACTACTAAATAAAAAATACTTATACCATAAAACAAAGCGGAAATATTCTAATAAATTATTTAATTTGTTTTTTCTTCTCCATTTGGAAAGAAATTGTATTAATTATATTTATCGTCAATTGTTTTGTTACGAGCAAAACTGTGCTTTTATGGAGCTATTTTAAGAAATTTTCTTTTCAACAGTGTATAGTGTAATATTAAAAATATGTCACATAAAGTGTCGCCCACAAAATTTTTTTTATTTTGGGACTCACGATCCTAATATTTTTTTAAATGCAATTATTGCACTAATCATGACGTACACCAGGAAAATTAGCGAAAATAAAAGAGAAACTCGAAAAAAGTCCTATCCGCTATATTATTGTAAAATTGTCTAAAGGAACATGATACAAGACATCTCTCGTCTCGTGAGTCAAAAACTTTTATTAGCTAACTTTTCTATTTAAACAAATAAGTGAGGAAAACAGTTTTTTCACTTTGCAGGGAAAACCATCAATTTTAGCGAAAAGTGACTCTCAGACAGCTTATAGCGAGTAAAATTATCTACAAAATGAGACTGGTTAAATTAAAATCGGTTAATAAACAAAAAAGTTATTGCAAAAAAACAAGAAAAGTGCCCATTTCTTCATTTGTTTATAACTATCGCATTTATTGTTAAAATTTTATAAAACCTATGACAAGTTGAGGGTTTTGT